>NC_057802.1:10219070-10361188 GCF_018294505.1 Triticum aestivum | reverse complement strand
ATTGTAGGAGATATGCCCTAGAGGCAATAATAAATGATATTATTTATCTCCGAGTTCATAATTATGTTTATGTTCCATGCTATAACTGCAATGATTCTCGAGTCTGCAATATCCACGAGGCTCGGAGGAAGACTCATATGCACGTGTGGAATAATAAACGGTAAGAAGTATTCCTAGTCTGGCCTCTAAGACTAGCTCAAGTGTTGCATGATGGTTCTGTTTTCCTGATCATGGGCATGTCTATGCCAGCAATTTTGAGGGCACAATGTTAAGAGAACATTTGTGTTGAATCGACCCGGATTGATGTTATGCTAAGAGATTCATTCATCACAAGTTAATGGTGCATAACACAGAGATGGTTAATGTTTGCATGATTCCTTAGACCATGATAGTATCGAGTTTCTTCATGCTTGCTTCATGAACTTTGGGTTTTGTTAAACGTCATCCGTAAATGGGTGGCTATTACGGCGGCTTGCGGGTTCATGGAAAAGTGTGTCAAGTAACTTGATAGCTCAAGATTGGGATTTGCTCCTCCGACGATGGAGAGATATTCTCGGGCCCTTTCGGTGTTACGGTGTCCATCATCGTCTGGCCAGACACTTTGTGATTTGATCACGGGGATGCCGGAACACGAAACGAGAAAAGAGAACAAAACCGATAACGAGGTAACTAGCATAGTGGACAAGTTGTTGATCCACGGGAATGCCAACATGTCTCACCTCGGGTATTTGTAACATATCGCGAAGCAACAGGAATAGCACACGGCAACTGGAGGTTCACTTGAATATTTATTCGTGTGGGTATAGGGGTCAATATGGGTGTTCACGGCTCCGATGTTGATCATTGATCGGAAGGGGTTCCGGGTCATGTCTATACTTCACCGAACCTATAGGTTCACACACTTAAGGGTCATCTATCTGCTGAATACTAGACAGGGAGTCTGAGAGAAAATCACCGAAAAAGTTTCGGACACCGAATAGTTTCGGACAGCGGAATCGTACCGCAGAGAGAGGTCATCGGATAAGTTTTGATGATACCGAAAAGTTGTTTCGGGATACACCATTAAGTCAAATTGGTTTCGGCACATGCCTGATAATTCTTGGAGGATGCCAGAATCATTCTGGAAGCTTTTTGGAATTTTCTGAGATAAAAAACGGAAATGTTCCGGAGCTGCCGGAGCCACTTCAGATGCGTTTCGCAGATGAAAATCACTAAAACCGGAATTGTTTCGGAACGCGTTGAAAATCATTTTAGTGGGTACTGGAAATGTTCTTAGCCCACATAAATATTTTCAGTTCGATCAGACGCTGAAAAATGTCGTCGTGAAGAGTGAAAATCAGCTTTATGGTTACTTTATGGAAAGCCACCTTTTGGGGCTTTGCTCCAAAAGATCTTGGGGATGAAATGGATGGATAGGAGCCATTTTTGGGGCCCCTCATGGGGGTGTGGCCGGCCACATGGGGTATCCCCCCTTGGGGACCCTCTTGTTCATTGGTTTCACCCCTAGGTCCTTGTGGAAGGACTTCATTCATGTGCATTTTGGGTATTTGTGTGAAACTACCCTACCCCTTCGGATTTCCTATAAATAGAGGTGGAGGGGCAGCCCTCCACACTCATCCCTTGCTCTCATACACATGCCATGCATTATCTGGCTTCTTCTCTCCCTCCCACGAAAAGAGTTTCGTAGAGCCGTAAGGCTGTCTGGGTTCCGGCAGGAACTAGTTCTGGACGGCGAAGTCCTGCCGGATAGATGACACCGTATGTGTGCAACTCTGTAGAGAGATCATAGTTTCGGTCTTAGTTCATGAGTGCCTCCCGAAGGGCTGTCCGTGTGACCGTCCGAGTTTCGAAGGTCCTCCCGAAGGGCTGTCCGAGTGACCGTTCGAGTTTCGAAGGTCCTCCCGAAGGGCTGTCCGCGACACCGTCCGGGGGGCTGTTCGACCGCCTCCCGGAGGGCTGTCTGAGGAGCAAATGAGGGTATACATCCTCGCGGTTGGGAGGTTGTAAATCCTAGCTGCGGGGATCTGCACCGCCGATCGTCATCGACTCTACTTCCCGCTGCGCTACGAGTCGGTAACGAAAAAGATCAAACCATGTATGCAGTCTCCATAGTGGTCCTGGGCTGGTGCGTAGGTCGGAAATTTTTTGTTTTCTGCTGCGTTACCCTACACTCATATTCTGTTTTTCTTTCAAATGATGTTGTTTTCAATAACTGCTCATGGGGACGGGTTTCTCGTGGGTTTAGAAAACCCGACGGATTTAAGGGACGGGCAAAAAACTAGCCCCATGCACGGTCACGGTGATGGGGACGGGCTTGCAATTTTCTGGTGAGGATGAGTTTGGGCAAGCAAAACCTGACGGGTTTCATCCCCATTGCCATCTTGAGGCACAACCGCCAACCTGATCTCAAGCACTATACTACATACTACTCCCTCGGTTCCAAAGTACATCATATAAGGAGCCAAAACTTACACCAGCAGCCGCAAAACACTTGCCAAAATGAGTACTCGAGTCCACCAAAGGTGGTTCCACTTAAAGATTCTCCCCGTGGGTGGTCAACCCCGCACTCACACACCAAAATGGAACCTGAGTACCTGACACGACCACAATTGGGTTTGACTATAAATAAACTTACAAAAATTAATACTGTAGTTTTGTAATAAACTACAGTAAAGATCAATGTATTCAGGACAGGAGAGGATCATGTCAGAGAGGGCATCTTGTTTGCATCTCAATGTTGGCTAGTTGTGGAGAAAAGTGAAGGAGAAGAAAATAAGGAGAGAAGCCACACTGAATAGAAAAACTGATTTCACTACGTATCGAGCTAAGATGTCAGGGACGGAGCCGTCGTCTTGTAAGCAATGGGGTCAGTTGAATCGGAATGCTAATATTTAATGTTCATTTGAATGGTGAAATATTGATCTTATTTGAAAGATATCGCCATGTGGATCTCATGCATTCAAATGATTCGTATGTCAAGACTCTGAATCAAAATGTATGTGCATTTGAAATTCCAAGGATAAAGTTTGAATGCATGGCTGATGTATTGAGACCTAATATTGCAAGGTAAAAAAAATACATATTACTTTTATCTCACCTCACAGACGTGTGTCTCCCCATTGGAAAGATTATTTCTCTATCCCGCATGAGTAAAGAAGTATAAAAAGAAAGGTTAATATTCATGTTTGGTAATCTGGTAGACTAAAGAAATATATAGCAAAGGTTAATGTTTATGTTCGCTAACCGGGCAAAACTTACACAACGCAATCAAAGTTAGTAGCACGAACCATTGCATTTCGGGTCTAATCGCCCGCACAAAGCGTTTCGACGCGGTCCTGGTTGTTGAGTTGAAACAAACAAAAAATGAGAAGAGAAGAGAGACGCCTCTTCTGCCCGTCGGATGTGGACGAACGGCTAGGATCGGCTTAAAAGGAGGATCGATTCATGGGACGTGGGGAACAACCAATCACTGGACTCACTTAATTTGTGGATGGATGGAATTAATTAGATCGATCCATGGACATGGCCATCGAACCAATCACAAAGAGCGAGATCCGTGGGTGGGAGAAGAAGGGGTTGATGGGTGTGATGGACTTAATTAGAGCGATCCATGGACATGGCAATCGACCAGTCACACGGCGAGAGCGAGATCCATGGAAGGGGAAGGGGTCGATCAACTTAATTAGAGCGATC
The DNA here is from genome assembly GCF_018294505.1 of Triticum aestivum. Lineage (NCBI taxonomy): Eukaryota > Viridiplantae > Streptophyta > Magnoliopsida > Poales > Poaceae > Triticum > Triticum aestivum. Next base: position 10,357,495 of record NC_057802.1, on the reverse strand, counting down.
CGTGAACTTGGCCAGCGGCCAATCACAGACAAATCCATCACGGTCACGCATAAAGAGTTTCACCACGTGAGAATGGTAAGTAATTGGTGGAGAGTGAAATGTATACAGTTAAAGAAAGAAACAAGTGATATGCATGGGTCCCACATTGTATACATCAAAGAACATATTATGAAAATAAGAATTTGAATAATCAAGTATATTAAGAAAGAAACAAGAGTTTTGTTGTGCATGTGCACCCAAGGCACGTGACACAAAGTTTTGCTAATGGCTTGATGAGTACCAGTAGGGCGACTCGCTTGTCTTGTGCATGTGCAATCACGCCTCACCTAATCTAAGCCAATCCCCGCCATCGGTTGACGTCGCCAAAGCGAGGTCCCGTCCGGCGGCGGGCCATCTCGCGCCTCCTCATACCTCGGACATCCGCAAATCTTACTTTTCATGCCGGACATTCGCAAGGCTTTTGATTTAGTTATATAGGACTACATCTTCAATCTCCTTCAGAGAAGGAGCATCCCGAGTCGGTTCAGGGCCTGAATCGATGGCTTGTTAGGACCTCGAGAGGGAAATGCAAGGTTAATTGGGAAACTGTCTGTCGCCTCATCCACCTTGGGGGTCTCGGTGTGATCCATCTAAAAAAATTGCGAGGACGATGCAGTTACGTTGGCCATGGCTTGAATGGACTGACCCAAGCAAGTTATGGTTTGGCATGGGCAAACTTTGTGATGCCGTGGACACGAAGCTCTTCTACACCTATACCTGATTCACCCTCGACAACGGGGACAAGGCACCATTATGGGATGCGTGATGGTTGGATGGGACGAGGCTGAAAGACATTGCCCCCATTGTCTACGAGGCCGATCGAGTTAACTAAAGATTTTCCATGGAACATTTATTCGAGTGCCAGCTTTGAAACATTCTCTTGTGCATGTCCAGATTAACGATGAATGTTGAGGATGCCGGTTCTTGGAAGTGCATGGCCAAGTCGGCGACAAGGTACAGTTCCATGGTGCCACACTCACATGGTCCTTAAAAGTGAAATTCATTGTTACAAATAGCTGAAACTGTTTTCTTAAAGACAAATCGGTTCTTTTTATTACCAAAATTGATTTACTGAAATGCGTGAAATTAGTTTATTGGAATACTTGAAAGTAGTTTTCTGAAATGAGTGAACGTAGTTTTTTAATTAATTGAAATATGTTATTTCTGAAAGAGTTGAAACCAGTTTTTTTTAATAAATTATCAATTTATTGAAAGAGTGAAATTAGATTAAAAAAATGTGCGGAGTTAGTTTATTGAAATATAATTTTTGAAAGAACCGAAATCAGTTTATTGAAAAGAGTTAAATTAGCCTTTTGAAATAACTGAAATCTGTTTCTGGGAACAATTGAAACAACTTTTGGAATGCATGAAATTAGTTTTTTTTTTGAAATAAATGAAATCAGTTTATTGAAAAGATTTTAAATTAATTTTAAAGATTACTGAAATATGTCCGCCAAAAAAAAAAAAATTTCGGTCCGATTCCGGACGGGGACTGGGAACGAAACTGCCGTGGACCGTCTTCGACTCTGCTCCGGTGACGCGGTGACCGGCCTTTATATATGCCTTCCCCGGCCTCCTACCTTCCGATCGCTAGCTAGCTGTTTTCCCATACCCGAAGAAGAGAATTCTTGCAGGCAGCGCCATCTTTCTCCGATGACGACGACGGGCGTCCAGCTCCAGCCGGCCGGGCACAGCTTCCGCACCATCATCGATCCATCGCTGTTGCCGCCCAAGAAGAGGCCGACCAGCACCACCAGCGCCTCCTCCTCCTCCTCATCTCTTCTGCTGGTTTCTCCTCCAATGAGGAAGAGACGGATGGATTACTACGTCGGCGCGAAGATGGCGGCCGCTCTGCAGCAGGCCGGACCGGCGGGGGCTTGCGGCGCCACGATGACGATGGGATCGAAGCGCGCCAGGAAGGCCAGCTCCAGATACAGCGCGGACGTGTGGACGCAGTGATCGAGCAGACTTTCAGCAGCTGCTTGATTACTTCATGGCTACGAGCCCTGTACTAGTTTATGAAAGGCTGCGTCCTCTTTTCAGAGAAAAGGCATACGCCCGACTTTATAAATAAAGTCATAAGGCAGGTAGCAACAGCATCATCTAAAGGTATCAAACACACCCAAGCCCCAACGCTGGGCAAGACAACGAGGATAAAGTCAAGGTACATGGCTCCCACGTCAGTATACGGCACGCAGGCCGGAATAGAAGGAACCAACTAAGCTAAAGACTCAGGCCCAAAAGAATCCCTCAAGCATCGTGCTCTTGTCTGCATAACTGAGACGCTATGGTCCGGATTTTCTCGATCAACATAGATAGCGCCTCTTGGTCGTCGGCCTTAGTCAATGATTTCCACTGCTGCAGGAAAGCACACGATTTAAATAAGCAGTCAGCCGGTTTAACCGGAAACACGTGCTTGATAGTAAATTTGTTCCTAGTAGTCCACAGAGACCAGCATAAAGCCCCCAAGCCCACCCAAAAGATCGGTCTAGAAACACCGGAAAGGTTGGATGCCAGGCTGCGCAACTCGGTAAAGGAGGCAGGCGCCCAAGACACATGAAGCCAGTCCCGCACACAACTCCAAATAAGCTTAGCCAGGTGACAGTGAAAAAAGATATGATCCGAGTCTTCCACCTCACCACAAAGAGCACAAAACTGGGAGCCCGGCCCGTTTCTCTTACGAATCTGATCAGCTGAGGGCAGCCGGCCTCGAAAGGCTTGCCACAAGAAAATTTTTATCTTATGGGGAATACTGGCCTTCCAAACTTGGGAAAAACGACTGGTAGGTGTGCCACCAACTAGCTTAGAATAGAGCGACTTAACAGAAAACCGCCCAGAGGCAGAAAGCGGCCAGAGCACCGAGTCCCTGACCGTCGAGAGCGTAGGGAAGAGGGCAGTAAGACGTTGCCAATCTTCAAACTCTACAGGCGACAGAGAACGGCGGAAGGCCAGGTTCCACCCGTGGGAAGCAAGCTTCGCAATAGAAATATTAGGTTCAGAGCAGTAAGAGAAAAGGGTAGGGAAGGTCACCGAGAGAGGTGAATCTCCACACCACCAATCAAGCCAAAACTGAATAGAGGAACCATCCCAACAACAAACTTAACAAAAGATTGAAAAACAGGTCTAACTTTGACCAGAGACTTCCAAAACTGAGAGCCACCACGCGGCAGAGCGAACATCGGGCTTGAGGATGGGAAATATTTAGCCTTAAGGATCAACAACCAAAGGGGTTGATCCTCAGCGCTCATAATCTTCCACCACCATTTAATCATCAAGCATTGGTTCATGATGGAAGTATTGAGAATCCCTAACCCCCAAGGTTTTTGGGCCTGCACATCAATTTCCATTTGACGAAGCGATATTTGCGACGGTTGTCCGCAGCATTCCAGTAAAACGGCCCACGGTGTTTGTCAAAACCAGCATGAATCCCAGCCGACAAGAGAAAGAAGCCCATAAGGAACATGGGGAGGGAGGAGAGACAAGCATTAATTAGGGCCACTTTACCAGCGTTCGTATTATATCTACCCCGCCAGGGAAGGACTCTGTTTCCCACTTTAGTGACTATCGGGGCAAAATCTTTGGCATGTAGCACATCCGGGGAAATAGGCAACCCCAAGTATTTGAACGGATAGGAGCCCTGCTTACAGTTAAGAAGGTGGGCCACTCGCGCGGCTTCTGACTCGTCCACACCAGTCACAACTACTTCGCTCTTGGCAAAGTTAATCTTAAGCCCCGACATAGCCTCGAAGCAAAGTAAAATAAATTTGAGGTGGGCAAGGCAGGCCTCATTTATCTCATCCAGAATAATAGTGTCGTCCGCATATTGGAGATGGGTGAGACCATGGGGAATGAGATTAGAGCAAACCGGAGTAATGTGCCCCGTGGCAGCCGTCCTAAAAAGGAGGCGAGATAAAGCATCTGCAATGAAATTGAATAGGATGGGAAAGGCAGGATCGCCTTGCCTCAGGCTGCGTCTCGTAGTGTACTAGTTTCTGTAGACGAATATTGTCTGCCTTGTAATGTTGGTAGCCTGCACCCCGATCTCCAAAGTCTTGTCGTCAGCCCTGAGACTCGACTTGTGTTAATCAATTTGTGGTCTGTGTGTATAAATTTGTCTGAAATCCGGCCCTCAATGCGTGCGGCTTTCCAGATGTATAAATTTGTATGAAATTTGATGCTTCGACACTTCTTACAACCTACAGAAAAAGTCTTTCGCCGCGCTTTATATATAAAACAACGATCATCAACAGTCCGGTACAAACACACGCACACACCCAAAGCCGGATACATAAACGCTGAGTGCAGCAACATCACCCCTATCACTACGAAGAGATGTAGTCGCATACGACGAACCGTTGATTCCAAGGTGGCGCCTTCAGAGATGAAATGACACCGGAGCGTCGCCACCGCCCGATCCGAGAATCAGAATCCCCCCCCCCCCCCCCCCGAGCAACACGACGGGCAATGTGAGTCGCGACAACGCCTTCAAGAAGGAGACGAGCTTCGCCGCCACCGGTCCGTCCGAAGATAGAACAGGTTTTCGCCCCAGCCAACACTCACCGCCTTCGAACACCACACCCCGGCTACCACGCCGCCCACACGGCCATGGCCACCGGGCAGCACCGAGCCACGGGCTCTGCCCATGAGCACCGCCCCGTCCTGCAGCCCCGGACGCGAGACGAGCGATGAACCTCAGCCCGGAGATGGCCAACCCTTCGACAAAAGTAGCGCCCGGACAACGAGTAGAGGGATCGAAGGCCGACACAAGCTGCCTACGGACGAGCCGACGCCGGAACATGCCAGCCGCCGCTGCAGCCGACCTGCCAAGGTACCATGGAGCCACCCACGAATGGAGCAGCAACCATACCGGGCCACTGCCCAACCTGCGCCGTCCGGCGAGCTCCAAGCGCCGGAGCCGCCGGGCACGTACCCACGCCACCAGCCAACCGGGGCGCGGCTTGACGACGCCACCACAACTCCACCCGCAGTCAATCTTGTGCAATAAATTGGCGTCACGTAGTCAAATATATAAATTGGCGGTATTGCATTTTTTTGCAAGATTTCTACATGTGTTATTGCTTTTTATTATAACAAAAAAGCTGGGTAGTCAATTGACCATCAACCTTGCGCATGGCTTTGCTAGTGCTCCCAATGCAGAGAAATAAAATTGGGGGGGGGGGGGGGGTGGGTATCGTGTTTGCATCTTAATGTTGGCTAATTGTGTAGAAAAGTGAAGGGAGAAGACACACCGGATTGAAGAATTAATTTCACTACATAAGGAAACAAAGCGAAAATATGATACGAGTAACAATAACGAAAAAACATTGATCTTTCCTAAAATTTCTACGGACTAAAAATTGCTAATATATTGCACAATTCATCAACCGTCAATCTATAGAATGTAGAATGCAAATGCGATATGGTCTCCGAGTGTTTTAAAATATGAATACAATGGTACCACTTATGTATCAAATAACTCTCAAATTATTAGGTTAACTATTGGTCAAATTTACCCGCAAAAATTAAAACTATTGGTAAAAGTTAATGTGGTATGCTCATTTGAATATACTCCATCTGCTAAACTTTTTTGAGGGGTCTCCATCTGCTAATTGTGTTCCCTCAAATTCACAAAATAAAATGGGAGGTAAATTAGGCACTTTTTTTTACACAAAACGAAGATGGCCAGGCCCGGGCCATTATCTAGCCCACCCTCCCTCTTCAGCTCGTCGGTCCCTCTAGACCTGGCCATGGGATACCCGGCCCGAAAAAGCCCGACCCGACTTTGCCCATGGGCCGGGCCTGAGCCTGAGATCTAAGCCCGACGCCCGGGCCAGGCCGGGCTCGGGCCCGACATATTTGCGATTTAGGGAAGGGAACGGCCCGAGGCCCAGAGAGCTTTTGCACTGATGGGCCGGGACTGATATTCAGGCCCGACGCCCGGGCCAGGCTGGGCCCAGGCCCAGGAGGCTTTGTATGGCCCTGCCCGAAGCCCGGCCCGACCCGAAGCCCGGCCCAACCCGACATTTGGCCAGGTATAGTCCCCTCTAGCGCAACCCTGCTGCCGCCGGAGTCCGCAGCTGCCGTCGCGCTCGCCTCCACTCGCTCCAGCCAGGCGCATGCGGGCGGCGGGGTCCAGTGGAGGACTCGCCGACAAGGGAGCACTAATGGTATCCCCCCTCTCAACGGAGAGGAGGTCACCGGAGGCAGCGATTTGCTTGCAACTGCGCCGCCGTCAGGGAAACGGCTGGCGATCTCGAGTGGATAAAAGAAATATAAAAGAAACGCTAGTGCAGTTACCTTGATTTTTGTTAGTGATGGATGGTAGTAGCTCCAGCAAGAGAAAAGCTGAAGCGCAGCGAGAGGGAGAGAGCAGCGCCAAGAGGCTCAATGTCACCGTTGGGTTGGAGACCCTTGACTGCACCATGTGCTGTGAGCCCCTCAGGCCAACGATATTCTCGGTATATAAATGCATGCACCACTGGTATGTATGTGTTGGCAAGAAAGTGTTTCTACGTAACAACTATGGTTGCTCAAACAATGAAAGTTTAGTAGTAACCTATCATGTTGTCATGTAGTATTTCAGTTCTTTGTTTCTGGTAAGATTTATTCTCATGAGGTCCAATTAATCCTCTCTATTCCACAGTGTTCTGTGGGGGCATTTCATATGCTCCTCTTGCCCGGCTGCTTGTCGGATTTGGAGAGCCGCCCGCATTCGCCCTCGTTATGCTATGATAGGGGCCCTGTTCAGCACCACTATCTCCGATGCGCTGCCCACTACGATCCGCCCCTTCATGCTTCTTCTCATTCTCTTGAAGATTTGGGGTGCTAGGAACAAGAAAGTTTTCCAGGGTTTAGATATTGCTGCTTCTAGTTCTATTTGTGCTATCTTAGATGACTTGCTTATATGGACTCATAGACCTAAATCTGAAACTCTAAAGGGCCATGCCGGTCTGTGGCGCGAGTTCCTCTCCTGACAAAACTCATAACTCTGTAATTCACGCTGACTTTTGAAATATATTCAGTGGGGCGCCCCCCCCCCCCCCCCCCCTGACCATTTCAAAACAAAATATGATCCTCTTGTCGTGAATGTGAGGTTCAACTGGACTACAAGTGCCCCACATACTATATCAAGATTTCCTTCAAGTGCTGTAACATTTTATCTGGTTGGAGACCCTCGACTATTCGGTCTGCTCTGTGTCCCTCAGACTATTTCAGGTAAATACGCTATGTCTATGCATATGTTTACTTTTCCTCACACTCCAGCCTCTGATAAAAGCTTGGGATAATATCAGAGCTTTGATGAATCTATAGTCGGGTGTGGTGCTAGTTCTCAAGAAAGAACTTCTTATGAACATAATTAGCTATGGTAGACAAAATAAAGAATTGTGCAGTACTGACGTACTCCCTCCGTTCCTAAATACTTGTCTTTCTAGGCATTTCAACAAGTGACTACATACGGAGTAAAATAAGTGAATCTACACTCTAAAATATGTCTATATACATCCGTATGTGATATTCATTTGAAATGCCTACATTCAACCATTTTTTCTCTTCAACGTGGCATGAGAGGCACTAGGCCGCCATCTCTGTCGACCGTCGTCCGTGTACAACCTAAGGTGACCGAACCCACGTTCACATGTGATCTACATTACGGCAACTCTACAACCAATGATTATCAGAGCTCTTGTTGCAAGATAAAAAGCTTGTCACTGTCAAGCTACGACCTAGTTGTGCTCAAGCGCAAGGTGCCTGATGAAGGAAATGATCAGAGCCCATCTACAATTTGGCCATGAGAAGACTCTTGGCATCCGAGGTTGCAGATATCAACACAATAGCAGTATCAAAGATGTTCATTGCGCAAAATTGTGTTGGCAGATTGCTTTATAAATCAGGTTGACATACATGGGGCTATGGGCAGCCGGTTCTTCCTGTGTCACCAGTCTTGGAGGAGATTGATGAATGCCGCATCAGCTTCTACAACCAGATCAACTAGGAAGTACTACCTCCATCCGGGTTTATTGGTCCCCTTTGCATTTTGTGACAAATTTTGACCTGAGATTTAACTAACAAGATGTTAATACATTTAGCAAAAATAATATCGCTGGAAACTATGTTCAAATACGAATCCAGTGATATAATTTTTGACGACATGCATTATTATTTTCTTTATTTTGTCTACCATAGCAGAAAATACCTGGTAATGGTCAAGGCAAAGGTAATCTCTCCATCTGGAGGGGACGAATAAACCAGGACGGAGGTAGTAGAGGACAGCTTGCTAGAGAGCCATGGAGATGGTTTGATCAGGTTGGATCAATGGAACCTGCTGCTGCCGACGACATCTTCTTTTAGGATGACACCAAACTTTTTTGTGAGGGTGTATAAAGGGCGGAAGTCGAAACAAACGATCAATGGGGTGGGGTAGTACAACTTTTTTGTGAACGCTGGCTCACACTACACAATTAAGTTGTACATTTGCGATTTGTAAGTCGCTTCAAATTCCATTGGGAATCGGAAGAAATTGCGGGTGAAAAATAGTCAGCCAACTTAATGTACAGTTGCCCCACATTAAATTGCACGTAAACATAAAGTCTGGTTTCCTGGGAATCGGAAGAGATCGATGAAAGCCAAAGCCTCCTCGTTAACTGAACTTTGGTGTGGAAGACGTGCATCTACCACTAGCTACTAGCTAGCACGTCGCTCGCTCAGTATATGTATATTGGTCCTACTCCTAGCTTCCCCATCGCTAGTTTGTGGAGTGAGGATACGTCCATCCACAAGAAGATGGAGAAGGCCGGTAGCAAGGTGACCGTCAAAGTGGAGGAGCCGAACCTGGAGGGCCACGGCGGCGGCAGCAACTCTGCCGCGCCGGGAGGAGGATCGACGGCCGTGCTGCCGCTCCAGCAGGGTGCGTTGTTGCCGGCGGACCGCTTTGCGGTTGTTCTGCCGGAGATCTCCCTTGGCGCCCCCGCAACCATCATCGTCAGCATCGGCGACCACCGCAGCGAGGCGAAAGCCGCCGAGGATAAACTCCAGAAGGTCAAGGCAAAGGTAACGCCTGCAGCCTAGGAATCATATACTCTGGTCTGGCAATCTCTCCATCTCAAGGCAAATGATCGCGTGGTGCTCTGCTCTCTTGATTTGTGTTCTCAGGGGCACGTTCTCAAGATGGGTCCCTGCGGCGGCCCCCGTGGCGACGCCTGGAAGATGGACGTGCGCGGCGGCGACCGCATCGTCAAGGTAATACTGTGGCATGCAGGCGCCGTCGACGCCATCTCGGTGTCTTACGAGCGTGACGGCCGGATTGAGCAGACGGAGCACTGGGGAAAACTTGAGGGTCGACAGCGCTCAGAGGTGATACTAATTAAGACCTACTCCATCCATCACATTATTCCTTGACAGATCTTTTCTCAAGGGGATGCCATGCCATTCCAATGAACGAACTATTTTGGAATTGAATCATAAATCACGCCTAGGAAAATTAGCACTTCATGTATCTGTTATTTATTTTTGGCATGTGCAGATCTGTCTGGAGCCGGACGAATACCTCACCGGTATGAAAGGGCATGTGGGCGAGTTTGGTGGCTCTTTCCTCGTCGGAGCGCTTACTTTAGTTGGCAACCGGCGCTCCTTCGGACCATACGGGACACGGAAAGGCCCGCCGTTCGAGCTGCCAGCGGCGGGCGGCAGGATAGTTGGCTTCCACGGGCGCTCCGGAGGCCTCATTGACGCACTTGGCATTTACGTCGAAACGGACAACTAAACTCTTCTATATCTGTGATGATTGAACCTACCATGTGAACAGATTTAGACCGCCGCACTATTGTTAATTTGGACAACCTATCTTTTTTCTGAATGTTTGTTAGCCTTGTGCTTCTTCTGTTGATGATTTCATCATCAAATTTAATTCTCTCAAAGTAACCTAACAATAGGGATTAATAAAATTGGCAGTCTGCTGTTTACCGCTATATTCTGGCTGACAACCATCCAACTACAAACCAGTTTAAACTTATGCTCCAAATTTGTAAATTGATTGCAACAAAAGTAAATACCCATCCAACAATTTTTGGTCTCTTCTGCAATATAATCGCAATTTATGCAACACCATTGTGAATCTACTTGATACTCCTACCGCTCATGCCAGCAAAATAATATTTTTTTCTCATTGATCTCCGAAACTAGAGTCCTGCCTTGCAGGAGCTCTGTTCCTCCTTAAAGGAAACACTCCAGCTTTTCCTTGATCTCCACACTAGAGCTGTATCCTTGTAGGGGCTCTTGTTCTCTTTTATGGCAGCTATTCATCATATTTTTATTTTTTTTAGAAAAGGAGGATGATCCCTGGTCTCTGCATCTGGGAGATGCATGCGATCACTTTATTGATTATTCTCGAGGACCTTACAAAGTATTACAACAATATGCCTGAATCTGTCATCTTGGCAACATATGCCACTACTCCTATCCATATGATGAAGGGGTGCTAGTTGGGCCAAATACCCAGACCACTCACCTAAGCCTATCATCAAGAGCCAGAAACCCCAGCCGAGCCACATACTGGGTCTGCGGCATAAACTGATCTGACGCACTCACATGTGTCGTCGCCGCCATCTTTCATAGGTCCGTCTTCAGAGTAGATATTGAGGTTTCTACCTTGTAAGGCCACTCTGCCATCGACGGCACCATAACGTCAGACAACTACCTCCTCCTACGCGAGTCTATCACCGCGCATCGGGCGCCGAGTCTCCACTGCGCCATGCCGCCGAGATCCGCCGTCATCAATGTGTAGGATGAAGCACTGCTCCATCAAAAAAGCCGCCCACTGGTCCCTCGATCCCGTGTACGCCTCCAAGAATGACGCCCCCAAGGAGGAAACGACACCAACGCGCCGCCGTCATCCGATCTACTGATCTAGGGTTTCCCCCGGAGATAGAGGATAGAGGTCTGGAGCTTCTCCACGACGATGCCTTCAAGAAGGTAATGACACAAAAGAGTGCCGCCAACGCCGGTCTTGGCATCAAGCTGAGAACGAGGTTTTCACCCGGATCCGCTCGAAGAACCTCCATCAAGCATCGTGTGCGGAAGGGTCGCCGCCGATCTGAGCAGCCGCACATCGAGCAGGCTGCACCGGCCAGATCAGATCTGTCCGGAGGGCAAACCACGCATGGCGCCGACCCAACCACCAGGCCCTCCATGCCGCCACCGCCAATCCGAGGTCAGATGGTCGGTCGCCGCAGACCCGGCCGCCGTCGCCTAACGCGGCCAATGCCGCTGACCGAAGCAGGGCCGGCCGCCGCACCCGCCACCATCAGCGCCCTAGGCCGAGGCGGTCGCCGCCGGTCAAGGCAGGCCCGCCACGCCACCAAGGCCAGATCGGCCGTGCCACCACACGCCACGGGGCACCGCACAGCCCCCATGGCGCAGGAGAGAGGGAAGGCCCCCGCCACCGCCGTCAACCTCCGGGCTATAGGCCGGCGGCGTCCTTCGGCGGTGGCGGAGGGAGGGATGGAAGGATGGGGAGCCCCCGGCGGCTAGGGTTGCGATCCCCCAACACACCCCCCCTGTCGGGTCCAGCGCCTGCTGTAGCCGGCAGCAGCGCCGGAGCTTGCCGCGGACAACGTCGGTGTTGAGTATCGTGATTATTAGGAAAGCTAGGATAGCGTAGGATATTATTCTACCTTGTCTTGTACTCCAAGCATATCATATACTCACTATGTATACGCCCGCGAGGCTCAAGCAATAAAAACAATTATTCCACCAAATCCCTCTCTCCCTTCTAACATGGCATCAGCCTAACCGATCCAGCCCTAGCCGCCACCCACCGCTTCCGCCCCGCGCGCCGCCCCTGAGGAGGTCGGCCTCCATGACCGCCACCGGGGGCCGCGCCGCCCGTACCTAGGGTTCGCCCGCCGGTCATGTTGACCGGGTGACCTAGAGAGTCTTTTTCCCGACCTGGGTTTTCTCTCTCACCGGTCGTTTTGATCGGCGATTCTTTTTTGATTTTCCGATCTCAAATCGCGTTGCGTCGCTCGCCGCCGTTCGTCATCTACCACACATGTCTACTTCGTCAGCATCTTCATTGGCTATCCTACGGGATCAGTTGCCACACAACGCCTCGGGCCATACGCACACGCGTCGTGTACTGCGGTCGCTCGCGCTGGCCTGCGTTGCCCTGTCGGGCTGGCCGCATACGTCTCGTGCGCACTCATGCACCGCGCGCAAGCGTGGTGCTGTTGCCCATTGCTGCATGCCGCTTGGTTGTTCCATGCACGGTGCATGCTAGTTGCCCGTGCATGTTGCATCCGATGTGCACGTCCCGTCATCTAACGTAATTCGTCTGGTCTGATCACCACCCGATGAACGTCTCCTCAGGATTCAGTGAAGATCACCGTCCAAGTTTACACACCCCTTCACCGATCGAGCAATGGGCTGCAGTCGCGCCGTCCCTCCGGACCGCAGCGTCGTCGCCCCATGGTTCTTCCCATGGCTACACTGATCCACGGTGCCTCAGCGTCGCCCCTTCGGACCGTAGCGTCCCGGCACGTGGTCCCCGCCGCCGCCCTGAGGCCGTTCCTGTGGTTGCACCAACCCACACGCTGCCGCTGCATCGCCCCTTCGGGCCGTAGTGCCGCGGCCCGCGGTCAACCGCCGCCCCGAGGCCGTCCGCTCCAGACCGTCCCCGAGGCTGCACCGACCCTCGCGCTGCCGCTGCGTCGCCCCGTCGGGCCGTGGCGAGCGTGGCATGCGGTCCTTGCAACCACCCTGATGTCTTCCCCGCCGTCGCCCCGACCGGCGCGCTGTCGCTGCGTCGCCCCTTCGGGCCGTAGCGTCGTGGTGCGCGGTCCACTCCGCCGTCCCTACACGTCGACTTCTACGTGGTATGCGTCGCGCCGCCTCCCTAGGCGCGGGAACGCCACCGTCCGTGCTGGTACTCGTCATGCTGTCGGGTTCTTCCTCGCCTACTTCGAGCACCGTCGCCGCACTTCTGACCTAGCCGCCGCCGCCTCCTCAGGCCGCCACCGCCGCTCTTCTTCCCGGTCCACGGCGACTACCTCGACACCGGCCAGCCCGACTCGACATCGACCACGGCGTCCCTCGCACGGCTACCTCAACAACGGCTACACCACCCTACGCCTTGGCTACATCGACATCGGCACAAAGGGCTACCACCTTGCTTGAGCAATCTCGTCGGTTGCCACTCCAGCCACAACTTCCACGATGCGTCGACTGTTATGACTGTGGGGGGTGTCCGTCGGCTTGCCTTCGGATTCTTCTCCAGTCTCACCGTCTGCGTCGCCACCGTTGTGACCGCAGGGGGTGTTGAGTATCGTGATTATTAGGAAAGCTAGGATAGCTAGCGTAGGATATTATTCTACCTTGCCTTGTACTCCAAGCAGATCATGTACTCACTATATATACGCCCACGAGGCTCAAGCAATAAAAACAACTATTCCACCAAATCCCTCTCTCCCTTTTAACAGTCGGGACTTGAAGGTTCGAGCTCGCTTGGGGCGCAACCCATTGCAAAGTAAGCTTTGGACGATGCCCTTGTTCGCCAAGGGAAAAAGCTCATCGCAGCGCGGGCATCCGGTGGCACTGTGGGGGGAAGGTGCGCAACACCGATGGCCTTGCTGTCGATCAGGGATAAGATGCGTGTGGCAACAACGGCATGCCCCCTCTTGTGGGGGGAGGAGGGGTGGAGGCAAAGAGGAGAGAGGGAATGGTGGAAGACGCGTAAGGGGATAAGGCAAAAGGGAGACGTGGGTGGTGGGGTTGGCCTTAAATGTGCACATGGCTGTGTGGGAGGTGCCAGTGAACAATGCGACCGCTGCTCCACAAGACTTAGCCGGTCACCCAGCGTAAATTGTTCAATTATGTTTTATTGCTCCATAGGAATGCATGGACACCTCAATGTTTGATGCTTGCTTGCCACTTTTTGTGCACTTTTCATAATCCGCTTTTATGTTTGTCTTTCTAAAGGATAATCTTTATAAAATGGATTTTCTTTCAGATATAACGCTCTCTATAATAATAATAATAATAATATTATAATGCTCACAAGGTTGCATTGGCTGTTTCGTTGATATCCATTATGGTCCCATGCATGGTCAAGGAGATTGGGTTCCACACATGGACCTACAAATATGTAAGGTCAATCGACTCAACTACTATATCGTAAACATGAAAATTCTCGGGTCCCCTTGCAACACACAGGTAAGCACCTATTTAAATTAGAAAAAGTAAAGCCAATTGAATCTTGAACATGCACCATATCCATCATGCATCTTGAAATCAATCTAGTTCTAAATAGCGAAGAACACGGTAAGAGGTAGCTGAAACAAATGACACGCTTGGACGAATCTTATATTACACGATGTTCATCTATCGTCGAATGTATTTATTTTGCTTGTGATCATGTGCCCTCCACGAATCAGAGCCTCAAGGTTAGGTCGACCACCTTGCTGGCTCTATCACTCAGATGCGGCACTGCAAGGTCTTCTTGCACCCGTAGTAGACCCATGAAGTCAATCTCCACCGGACGGGGACCTCCACGGTGGTATTCCTCCCAGAAGGCAAGGTTGGGTGCAAGCACAAGCAGCCATGGCCCCAAAAGAGTAGAGTCAGGCGCGGAGGAGGCTGGTTGGGGCAGGCTTACCGGCGTGTTCCGGTGGCGATTGTTGCGGCAGCTTTGCGAGGACATGTGGCCACCAAGGGCTTGGTGTGTGACCCACCTCCTACGGCAAAAAGGGCATGTGTAGCTCTCATGCGATGGCCGCGACGGCCGTTGTTGCCATGGATTTGGTGCGCCACCATTGGAGGCCATCTCCTGTGAGAACGGTTTTTGCATGCGCATATCTAGCCTGGGTTTATATATGTGTGGCCAACAATAGTCAAAAGCAATGACAGTGTGAAATCTGTACGATTGAGAATTCAGGCCTGGCCGGCTCACAACAATGAGAATGGTAAGTAATTGATCGGGCGTGAAATGTATGTGATTAAAGAAAGAAACAAGCGATATGCATGGGCCCAGCTTGTATACATCAAAGAACATAGTAGGAAAATAAGAATTTAAATAATCAACTATATTAAGAAAGAAACAAGAGTCTTATTATGCATGTGCACCCAAGGCACGTGACACAAAATTTTGCTAATGGCTTGATGAGTACCAGTAGGGCGACTCACTTGTCTTGTGCACGTGCAAATCACGCCTCACCTAATCTAAGCCAATCCTTGTTCATACTCTCATAAAGAGCCCATGGCGACTATATAAAAGTCATGTGATGTAAAGTGTCTAGAGCCCATTAAGAATTTTCATAGAATAAGAATACAATATTCATGTGAAAAGAAAAATTGAATACGATATTCTCATTTGGTGGTGATGAAGTCAGTTAAGCAGATATTCACATTAGAAAATTACACACAAATGACTTGTACTCTAGTAGATATCACTAGAGTACAAGCGACTCCTCCATATCGGCCGTTCGGGAGACACGGGAGGCGCTTCCGTCGCCGGCGCCTAGCTCTCCTCCCCATCCCGCTTCGTCCCGCCGCCGTCGGTTGATGTCACTGGAGCAAGGCCCCGTGCAGCTGCGGGCCATCTCGCGCCTCCTCATCCCTCGACGCAGCTACCCCGCGTGGATTTGGCTCCTGACCAGCACCGCTCGTACACCTCTCAATCTTGTCAGACTCCACGGCTCCTCCAGTTGCAAGTTGGGTGGCCCGGGCTCCTTTTGCTTGGTTGTGGCGGCTATCACCAATGTGATTGTTATGCCCAGATCCAGACATGTCGTTGCACGACTGCAGGCTTCCAGTGGTGATGTGGATGTGAGGCCGCAGTGCGACTGTGTGGTTGAGGCATGACGGCGGGCGACCTCGAGGTGGGCAGAGTGCTCCGGCCGGGAGGCCGTAGCACGATCTAGCGGTTGTGCGCTCCTAATCTAGCGGCCACTGTGTATATGTGGGTGCACGTCAGCGATGGTCTACCTTTCGTGCTCCAGCTTCACCCATGTCGGCCCTTGGGCCGATGGTGATTCAGACTTGAATATATACATGAAAATCAGATCGACATAAGCCCTGACCTTGAAGGCAACACACACCTCAGTATTAACTTACTATCACAATTGTGGCCGCCATAACAGTAGCCTGTTGCGGGCTAGCTCGGTCCAGAAAATCAAATAGCCACTGCTTTGGCGATCGAAAATCTTTCTTGCACGGGTGCATACCAAACAGAGGTTTCATTTGCTGCCAAACTTCCCTCGCAAACAGACAAAACAGCAGCGTATGTTCTACACTTTCAAACCCGCCACAAAAGACACAAGCTGGATTAGCTGGAATATTGCGCCTCGAAAGATGTTTCCCCGTCGAAAGACAATCGTGAGCAAAACGCCAAAGGACGATATTCATCTTGCTCGGAGCTTTGATTGCCCAAATAGCCTTCCAGTGTTTCTCTTCAGTTTTCCATTCAGACGACAAGCCACGCCCGCTACAGCTTTGTGTTCAGTAAAGAAATCGGCAGAGCGAACCAAATTGTAGGCCGAGGGGACAGTGTATTCTCCAAACTGAGTGCGTGGCCAGGATACATAACCCCTCTCCCCGTGACGATTGATCTGAGTCTGAAGAATATGATCTGCAAGAGGTGCTGTGAAGAAAGCTCTGACAGTCTCCTCGCTCCATGCACGGCATCTGTGTACCATCAGACTCTTCACCGTGGCATTTGCTGGAATTGGGAGCAAAGTATGAACTGCATATGGCCCGACCTCAGGAATCCATAAGTCAGTTGTAATCTTTACTGTCTTACCATCTGCAATACACCACCGAACCCCGTTTTTCAACCACTCTCCCCTATAAAGAATACTTCTCCACGTATAAGACGAAGATTTTGGTTTAGGAGCATTCCAAAAGTCACAATTCTGAAAATATCATCCTTTGAGAACCCGAGCATAGAGCGATTCCGGCTCGGTCAACAGCCTCCAACCCTGCCTGCCCAACATCGCCTGATTGAAGAGAGTAAAATCAAGGAAGCCTAAGCCTCCAAATTTCGTTGGTGTTGGCAACCACTTCCAGGATCTCCAATGGGCTTCTTCTTTCCATCCTCCCTACCCCACCATGATCGCTCAAATAACATGTAAATATCCAAGTACTCCCTCTGTTTCTATATATAAGATGTATTTGTTTTTGCAAAAGTCAAGTGTGCGCATGTTTGGCAAAGTTTTTAGAAAAATATATCAATATCCACAGTGCCTAATTTATGTCATTTGAGCGATCATGAAAAGTAGTTTCATATTTTATATATTATGTATTGTGGATGTTCATATTATTTTTCTATAATCTTGACCGGAGATTCAAATGGTTGACATGCACGAACTTGTCTAAATCATTGACTAGGGTAAAATTGGGATAAAAACCAGCCAAAGTTAGAAGATGGTATTTTAGATGGTTTTGTGAGGTAAGGCATCTCCAAGGGTCCCCCGCAAAAAAAATCCGACACTATCCGCAAAGTTAGAAGGTGGTATTTTAGGTGGCATTTTAGATGGTTTTTATCTTTAAAAAAATTTACTATTCATGCTGAGATCATATGAAGTCAAACTAAGTTGGGGGCTTTTGAACACTTCTTTCATGAATGCAAATGGCATGCACATATATGTGATGTTGTTCTGACCATTTCGATATCTTATTTGTATTTTTTGGAGTTAGTATGAATTCGTTATGAAGTTTTCAAAGTGTCGGTCAAACGGTCAAAGGGCAAAAGCATAAGAGGAGCGAACGAACTTGGACAGAAACAAGGGTTTTTTGAATTTAGGGGCAAATCAAACGGGTGTGACACAACTAAGGGCTCAAATGTAACTGTCCCTAAATATTTCCGAAACTTTCTGAACATAAGAGGTTTGATAAACGAGTATTCCTAAGGGAAGGTGCTCAAGTTGTAAACATAAGCATAATTTGTTTTTTTTACAAAATTTTCATCTCAAACTCTGTCGAGTGCTACAGTTATATTTGTTGCATTACCAATGATGTTGGGATCATCAACATATAATTTGATGATGCAAAATCCCTTTGAGGATTTTTTTAATAAAAACGCATGGGCTATCATTATTGTTCGAGTGTCCTTTATTGAGAAGGAACTCACTGAGTCGGTTATACCGTATTTCACCCAACTGCTTCAAGCCAGAGTGAATTTTGTAATTTTACACAATACATGTTTTGATTTATAATTGACCTCAGAATTTTAAGTCCATCAAGGACTTTCATATAAATATCCGCATCGAGCGAATCATATAGGTAAGCGTTCACCACATCCATTAACTGCATTAATAAATTCATTTGTACTGCCAAAGATATTAAGTATTGAAACGTAATTCCAATCATTACAAGAGAACATGTAAACCCTTGAGCTAGTAGTTGATATCGAGTCTCTGCGTAAACCCTTGAGCTAGTAGTCTCGCTTTATATCTCATCTCCTCATTGTTTTCATTTCTTTTTCGAACGAAAACCCATTTAGCTCCCACGGGGAAGATTTTATAGGAGTAAGTAATACTTTACAAAATACATCTCTTTTGTTAAGCAAGTGTAGTTCTGGCAGTATGTGTGCCTTCTTGACTCAACTTCTGTCGGCAGTTTCTCTGCCCTTCAGTACTTATGCCGGCCGCAACAAGATTACGAACGGGAGTACATAGAAACTAGCTTGCTCATGTGCCATACCATTAGTTTCACACAGACAATGCAAAAAACTTAACCTTCCATATTCTTGTTGTTGTATCAGCGTAGTGTACAAAGGCAATGTTTGCATCTTAACAATATGGCCTAGTTGTGGAGAGAAGAGAATAAGAGAGAAAAAGAGAAGTAATACTAGATCAAAGAATTAATTTTACTGCATAGGAAAAAAAAAGCTAACGGATGGAGAATGTATCTAATTGCTATACAGAGAAAACAAGTACTACCTCTGTTCCAAATAGTCTAAGTTTCAGGTTTGTCCTAAGTCAAACTTTATTTAAAAAAAAATCAAGTTTATAAAAGAATATATCAACATCTACAAAACCAAAATTGCTTCCTTAGATTCATTATAAAATATATTTTTCTATTATATATCTATATATTTTATATTGTAGATTTAGCACATTATTCTATAATTTTTTATCAAACATTAGGATTGGCTTAGAAAAATCCTAGAACTTTGCTATTTTGGAACAGAGGGAGTAATACATAGGCGGTGTTCTAGGAGTGGTGTGTTTTGGTCTTTTGGAGCTCGGCCTCCATGGAGGCCGAAGTTTTTGTAAAATTCAAAATTCAAACTTCCCAGCTTAAAAAAAAGAAAAAAAATGTACAAGTAAACGAGGATCTGATGTGTATGTGTGTAAAATTTTGGGACAAAATACCATGAAATGCGATATGTGCAAAAACAAAAAATTCATGCACTTTGAGGATGAATAATGCATCTACGGAAAAGCCTCAGATTTTTTTGTGTGTAGCACTCATTTTAATGTATTTCGTCCTGAAAATTTACACACTTGTGCATTATGTCTCTAACTATATGTGTATTATTATTTAAGAAATGAAACGTGCAAATTTGAATTTTGGTCATTTCAAATTTGGCATCCATGGAGGCCAAGCTCCATTGAGCATTTTCAGAGTTCTAGTGGTCTGTTGGTATAGTAGCAATCGAACCTTGTTTACTTCTCCTCATAGAAGAATTTATGATTGCCCTTTTCCCCTCTCGCCACTTCTTCCCGATGTCCATTCTCCAGCCGCCGCTCCTCCCCAATCCATATCCTCCGTCCATCCCTCTTCCTCCTCAATATCGATCGTCCTAACATGAACATTTAAAATTTGACCATGGCTCCCCTCCCCCCTCGCGCGTGTTGGCAGCGATGCTCGATTGAAAGGTTTCTCCGCCGCTCAACGCACTCTCACACCGTCATCTGAAGTGTGTTCTGGCTGCAGTTCTTAGCAAGTGCATTGATTATTTTTTTGTACACATTTCTAATTTAATAGAACAGCAATCTTTTTTTTTCTGTTCCATTGCAACGCGCGAACATTACACAGGTAAAAGAAAAGTTGAATTCATCAAAGTACACTCAAATACCGGGCCCATATCAGGCACAGCCCAGCCCATTATTTAGCCTCGGCGCTCCTTCCTCCCAAACCCAAACCCTCGCTTCTGAGAGAGAGAGGGGAAAAAAAGGTGGCTGTTCGTAATGTATGAAGCTCTCAACCAGGAGGATTTCCTTGCTTTTGTGGTCACCCTATGGGCGTTGTGGAGTTCACGAAGAAAGGCCATGTACGAGGATATTTTCCAAACACCTTTTGTTATCAACAGCTTTGTTACATCATACATAGCAGGACTAAAAGCACTACAGCAGTCTGGAGTGGTCGGAAGGGGGCCGCCCCAACGCCGCCCAAATCATTGGATTGCACCTCCGGATGGGCTAGTCAAACTCAATGTAGACGCAGCGGTGGGACGATCGCTTGGAGCAGTGGCAGCTGTCTGCAGAGATCGAGATGGTGTTTTCATGGGAGATTCGGCGGTGGTTTTCCCCAACTTGTCAGATCCCGGCATTTTGGAGACACTCGCTATCAGGGAGGCACTGGCTTTATCTGATGATCTCTACGTCGGAAGGATCCATGTG
This sequence comes from Triticum aestivum, assembly GCF_018294505.1. Lineage (NCBI taxonomy): Eukaryota > Viridiplantae > Streptophyta > Magnoliopsida > Poales > Poaceae > Triticum > Triticum aestivum. The sequence continues at coordinate 10,336,841 of NC_057802.1, read as the reverse complement.
GCATCGGATTGCAAGGTGGCCGTCGACGATATCCATCAGCAATATAAAGGGAGCTACGGTGCAATTGTGCAGGAGATTTTGCAATATAAATCGTCTTTTGAAACTTGTAATATTGTTCATGAGTTTAGGAGCTCGAATATCGAGGCTCACAAACTGGCAAAGCACGCTTTATCTCTCGGGACTGGCCGCCATGCTTGGTTAGGCCAGCCCAACGAACTTGATTTCGTCCCTGTAAACATTGTGACGATCTAATAAAGCTTTGCAGTTTGTCTAAAAAAAAAGCCCCCAAACCCTCGCTTATGAGAGAGGGGGAAAAAAAAACCAAACCCTTACCGCCGTCGACGGCGCTCTCGCTCCCTCCTCCGCTCCGCTTCTCCCGCTCCCACCGGTCGGCATCGGATCGACGAGCGTGCTGTCCCATCCGAGAGCTCACCGGTAAGGGAGCATCGGCCTCTTCTTCGACGGCGGCCTCGAGGCCGGCCATGGCGACTAGGTCTTGCAGCGGATAGACCCCGAGGCCACCAGGTACTAGTTCAGGTACGGCCGCACTGCATTCCTCCCTAGTCGGAACTTTCCTCCGTCGTCGGAGTCGCATTGCTAATGCCAAATGCCCAAATTTGAACCGGAATAAAGCCCTTTTACTGCTTCTCTGTCAGATTACTCGCATGTGCATCCTTAGTTCGTCGCTGCTCTTAATATATCCCAGTAATGACGCAAATCAGCTCAAACAAGAGAAATTACAGATGTGAAATCGTAGTACTCCACCTCTCGATTAATTAGCCTGCTGTGTGTAAATTAAATTGTGCTTGTTTTGTTGCTTTTACGTTGCTATATCTTGCCCCCGAACAATTACCTTTCTACTAGCTTATTATGCCTACCACACCCGTGTCGCTTCCAAATCCACGAGTTTTATCAGTATATCGTGTGGTCTTGTGGAACAGGCCGGAGAAAGGAGCGGTGGTTTGGATCTTGGTTTCGGTCTGCAGTACCAGCAGCAAACAGGGACGCGGATTTTTACAGCTCAGATTTCTGGACACCCCTTATCCTTACCTTCCACCATTGTTTTAAGATCCGTGCTAGACAACTAACTTTGTACATCAGATTTTCTCTTTTTTGTTTCTTCAAAATAAAACAACATATGAACTTCAAACTCTGCAAGACACCAAAACGTTCTAACTAGAATGTGAGAAAAAACTTTGAGATTTTTTTGTTAAACATAAATATACGAAATTAGATTTTTTATTAAAAAATGTACTTTTTAGTATTTATATTGCATGAAAAATTCTAAAAGTTTTTTCCCACATTCTAGTAAGAATGTTTTGTTGATCTGCCAAGTTTGAAGTTCATATGTTGTTCTATATGGGAGAAACAAAAAAGACAAATGTACTCGCACGAATCGCGATGCAAAAATGAGTGGCTAGATAAGGGGGTGTAGGAAAGCCTATGCTTTCTCAAATGTTAACCCAGCAAACAGCAAGCAATTTAGTTCTCGTACCCTTGAGTTTTGTTGGCGATGGACGGAAGTAACTCCAATAAGAGGAGAGACGAAGCTCCGAGAGAGGGAGACCGCTGGATGGACGTCAGAATACTGAAGGAGACCCTTGACTGCACAGTCTGCTTCGAGCACTTCAGGACTGAGATTTATCAGGTAGATGCACTAAGTATATGTACATATTGACCTGTTTTGAACACAAGCTTTTATTTCATTTCTTATAAAGATCAACATAAGAGAAGACCTTTGACGAATTATCATTGTACGTAACATAATAGCCATGGTAGCTGAAATAATGGAATGTGTAGCAGTAACCTATCTTCTTGCTGTAGTACTATTCATTTTTTCTTATGTTAATAGTTATTCTCATGGGGACCCAATTAATCATTTCGTTTCCACAGTGTTCTGTTGGGCATTTCATATGCTCGTCTTGCCGCGACAAGATACTGGACAAGAAGTGCCCCACATGCTCTATCAAAACTTCCTTCAAGCGCTGTTTTGGGATGGAACATGTCATCCAGTCAGTCACATTTCCTTGCTCCAATGCCAAGTATGGATGCAGAGAGGGTCACGAATACTATCAGAAAGAAGGACATGAGCAGGTATGCCCGTATGCCCCATGCTTCTGCCCAGCGTCCGACTGCAGCTTCACTGGGCTGACACACGAGCTCCTGGACCATCTCACCATCTATCACATGTGGCAAATTTGACAATTTTGACCTCGAAATGAAATAAATTCACAGAATAAACTGGGTACGAAACTATTTCACACCCCTAACCCTTTTGTGTAGCGCCCGCCACGCCGGCGCCACACCCTACGGTGCAGCGCCTAGATCCGGGGCGTTGCACCACTGTCCACCGTGGCAGCCCACGGGCCCGCAGCCAGCCGTGCAACGCCTCCGAGCTAGGCGCTGCATCTGTAACGTGCAGCGCCTAGCCGCTAGGCGTTGCACGTGTAATGTGCAGCGCCTAGCGGCTAGGCGCTGCACTGTGACTTATCCAGCCACTTGGCTGGGCCCCCCTCCCCCACCCCCCCCCACCACACACTCTCTCACTCTCTCCCCGAGCTTTGCCCCCTCTCCCACTCTCCCCCCCTCTCAAATCTTCTTCCAAATCTTGCAAATTTGAAGAATTTGTCCGTGGATTTCGAAGTCAAACCCTCCCTCAAGGTAATAATCTCCGATCCCCTTGTTTTGATCGAAGTAAAGTTCTCCCATTGCTCATTTGTTGGTAGTTTGGGGAAACCCTAGTTTAGTTTGGATCTAGAGATTTGCATGGAGATGTGAGATGTTTGTTTGCCAATTTCTATGATTAGGTTTTGTTAGTATGCTAGGGTTATTCTTATGGGTGTTCTTATGTTGGTGCTAGGTTTAGGTTTAGGGCTAGGGTTATGGTTAGGGTTAGGTTTAGGGTTAGGGTTATGGTTAGGGTTAGGGTTGTTGTTTCATATATATATTAGGGTTTGTATTCGGTGTTAATCCATGGATTAGTACTCATGGAAGCAATGTTACCTTGTGTTCATTGCTTATAGGGATGGGAAGAACATGTGTGTTTGTTCATCATGGGGACAAAGACGCCTTTTTGAAAGGCAATAAAGAACCGGACCCGGATGAGCTTGACATTGTGTTTGATAGTAGTCCTAGCTATGCGGAGCTCTTGCAACAAGTTAGGAAAGATTTGAATTGGATGGACCCTAGTAATATCATTGAGTTGGAGGGAAGGCATAATGTTGGTTTTGGAATGCACATCCGTTGGAAGACAATGCGTGTAAACTCGGAGCAACGTTGGGTTGCATACAAGGAGACGGTGGCCGAATCACTAGACAAGGCTCTTGAGTTACTTGCAACGAAGAAGGTTGAGTCAAGTTTGCATTTGGACTTGAACCGGAACCCCTCCCCTTTGGTTGCTAGTAGCCCCCCACCCTTGAAGCAAGATGAAATTGTTGAACCTCTTTTGACCCAAGAACTGAGGCCAACATTGAGCCCGTGTAGAAACAACCAAGATGAATCTTTGCAAGAGGACAACGATGAGTATGCGGACGATGACAATGAAGTTGATCTCCATGACAACAATGTGGGTGATCTCGACAAATATCATTTGCAAGAGACAATGGACCATTCCATCCCTTTTTCCCGTGCATATGCATCGGACTCGGATGACGATGGTCCCGATGAACAAGTTGATGCGGAGGGGTTCACGGTGAAGGAGGCCGAAGCTTTCGAGAAGGTATTTGGTCGGGATCATCGGACTACATTGTTCAAGGATGTTAGTCTCGCGGATGAAGCCGTGGTAGATGGTGGCCAATGTGTAGCTCTTGGGGTTAGGCCAAGCTCTCACCGTGATTTGGTAGACGACCAGAACTGGATTGCTAAAGGTTCTAAGTTCGACAGCTTGTTGGATTTGAAGATGTGGCTCGACAACTACTCGGTTACGCATTATCGTCCACACAAGGTGGTGCACTCGGACGTCAATGTGCGCTACACGGTTGCATGTGCATGTGAAGATGAAAAGGAGGTCGAACTTGGACTTAAAAGAGGCCGTGGTGGTGGTAGAGGTCGTGGAAAGGAGGTCCAACAAGGAGTGGCAAGAGGCCGTGGCGGTTGTCCGTGGATTGTGTGTGCAAGACCATGGAAAGGAGGTCCTACTTGGCATGTAGTGAGTTGTGTGCCAACTCACATGTGCCAAGGCAAAAGGGTGGATGGCAAGATTGTGTCCCAAGACCAGAAACAACTCACGTCCGAGTTCATCGCTTACAGGCTCTCGAACTCAATATCCACACTTCCAACAATGAGCGTCCAACATGTCATTGACCTTGTGAAAGCCATCTTTCATTACCAGGTGAAATACGGCAAGGCATGGAAGGCGAAGCAAGCCGCATTTAAGATGTTGTATGGTACATGGGAGGAAGCATACAACCGAATCCCTAGGTTGTTGTTAGCCATGGCCGCGACAAACCCGGGCATGGTTCATGTGGTCGAGCCTCATGGGCACCAAACAACGGTTCATGAAGGAAGGAAAGTCAGAGTATTTGGCCGTGCTTTTTGGGCGTTCGAGCAATGTGTGAGGGCTTTCGAACATTGTAGGCCGGTCATCGCAATTGATGGCACGTTCTTGACCGGACAATACAAGGGCACCTTGTTGGTTGCGATAGCAAGTGATGCCAATAACCGGGTGTTGCCATTGGCATTTGCTTTGGTTGAGGTGGAAAACAATGACAACTGGGAGTGGTTTCTGCATCTTTTGAGGACGAAGGTGTTACCCGCTCAACGGGAAATTTGTGTCATATCGGATCGGAATCAAGGAATTCTTAACGCCGTGGAGATTGACATTCCCGGGCATGCTCCGTTGCACCATCGATGGTGCATGAGGCACTTTTGTTCGAACTTCTATAGGGCATGTGGCCTTAAGGAGTTGGCCGATGATCTTCAAGATTGTTGTCTCGCTTTCTCCGATAAGCGCTTCGCCACTTTGTACAACAAATTGCTCGCACACAAAAAACTTGATCCCGGGGGTCAAGACTTTCTCAATAGGCACATTCAATACCGGAACAAGTGGGCACGTGCTTTTGATGAAGATGGCCGGAGATACGGTCAAATGACAAGCAATATGGCCGAATGCTTCAATAGGGTGCTCAAAGGTGCACGTGGATTACCCGTGACGGCAATAGTTCAATACACATTTGACAAGATGAATGCGTACTTTGTAAAGTACTCGATGGAAACCGATGCACAGATAGCGGGTGAGAACCCACGGAAGTACAAGTACAAGTTCCCACCCAAAGTTGATGAATGGTTGCTATTTCAATCACGGAAGGCGGACTCAGAAGAAGCTATATTATATGACAATGAGGAGTGGAAGTACGAAGTGAAAGAGCCAGGAGGAACCACAAACGATGGCCGGCAACATGGAGGTCAGGCTTTCAAGGTGTCGTTAACACAATGTGATTGCACTTGCGGGAGGCCATTGTTGCTTCATCTCCCATGCTCACATTTGTATGCCGCCGGCCGCGTTAGGAATGTGGACATCAATCACCCACGCACCGTGAGGGAGTCCCAGTTCTCAATCATGACGGTCAAGAAAACATGGGCTCCCCGCTTTCATCCATACTTTGACCAATCACAATGGCCAGAGTATCATGGAGTTCAACTATGGCCGGATCCGGAGTTGAAGGTTGTTAAACGGGGTAGACGTAAGACAAAGCGTCTTAGAGGCGACATGGACGGATGGGGCCATGGTGGGCGCCGCGAAGCGGGCAACGACCAATTCCAAGAGCCTCGTGAGAGCTCCCGTTGTGGGGGGTGCAAAGGTCATGGCCACAATAAAGGAAAATGTACGAAACCAAGGAAAAGGTCCAAGAAAAATGATGCAAGCACAAGCCAACCTAGTGGTCGCCAACCTAGTGGTAGCCAACCTAGTGGTAGCCAACCAAGTGGTAGCCAACAACTGGGAAGCCAACCAAGTGGTAGCCAACCTAGTGGTAGCCAACAAGCGCCAAGGCAACCAAGTGGTACCCAACAAGTGCCTAGCCAACCAAGTGTTAGCCAACCTAGTGGTAGCCAACAAGTGCCAAGGCAACCAAGTGGTAGCCAACAAGTGCCTAGCCAACCAAGAGGTCGGCAACTTGGACTTACAAGAGGCCGTGGTGGTGGTAGAGGTGGTGGTGGTGGTCTCGGCCGTGGTGGTGGAAGAGCTCGATGTGGTGGTAATGGCCGTGGTGATGGTCTCGGCCTTGGTGATGGTCTTGGCCTTGGTGGTGGACTTGGCCGTGGTGATGGACAAGCGCAAGTTCGTTATAGAGGAATGTTTGGATACCTAGATGGACCGTTTCCGTATGTTCCTCACTAACTATAATGTATCATATGTTCTTGTTTTTCCATATGTTCTTCTTTTTCATATTTGCTTCCATTTGTTCTTATTGTCCTTACTAACCATTATGTTCCACTCATTGTAGGTATGGCGGCTTCCCAACCCAACAAACCAACGATGAAGGAGGATGGCGAAGATGAGATGGCCGGATGGTGGGAGAAGGCGGCGAAGAAGCTTAGAGAGGAGGATGCAGCCAAGCTAAAGAAGAAGAAGGAAGAGGAGCTTGAGAAGGAGAGGAAGCGAAAACAGAGTGCGGCAAATGCGATGCGCGCTAGGGAGCAAGCGTTGATGAGGCAAGTTGAGGAGGCACAGAAGAAGCGTCAACAGGATTTTGAAGAAAGAACCATGAAGCTTTGGGCAATTGCAGCTGAAAAAGAAGAGAGGGACAAGCAGATATTCATGGAGAGGGTGGTTAAGGAGGCTCACCTCATAAGAAAAAGGGAGGAGGAAGAGGAAGAAGAGAGGAAGAAGAAGAAGGGAAAGGGGCCTTCCTCTACGCAATAGAGCTATGTCTCCTCTTCGATTTGCTTGTGAACTACTATGTCTCCTCTTCGATTTGGTTGTGAACTACTGTGTGCCGTGAACTACTATGTCTCCTCCTCGATTTGGTTGTAAGAACTACTATGTGCGGTGAACTACTATGTGTCCTCCTTGATTTGGTTGTAAGAACTACTATGTGCGATGAACTACTATGTGTCCTCCTTGATTTGGTTGTACGAACTACCATGTGTCGTGAAGTAGTATGTGTTATGAACTACTATGTGTCGTGAAGTACTTGGACGCTACAATCTACCATGTGGCGCCTAGCTGCTGTTGCTCTCTGGATAGCTAAAAAATTCACTAAGTCCAAGTCCAAGTGCCTCAAACTGTAAAGTACCTTCTGTTCTGGCTGCATAGCTACAGACTAGTGCAGCGCCTAGCTAGGAGGCGCCACACAGTGCAGCGCCTGCGGGCTAGGCGCTGCACTGTACAGTGTGGCGCCTCCTAGCTAGGCGCTGCACAAACACTTAGTGAAATTTTTGCCTGAAACTGTAGGCATACCTTCTGTTGGTTGCTGGATACCTACAGACATGTACAGCGCCTAGCACGGAGGCGCCACACTCTATAGTGCAGCGCCTGCGCGCTAGGCGTTGCACTGTAGAGTGCGGCGCCTCCGTGCTAGGCGCTGCATATGTCTGCACCTATCCAGAAGAGCAACAGAAGTTTGGCTAGTTACAGACATATGCAGCGCCTAGCACGGAGGCGCCACACTCTATAGTGCAGCGCCTGCGTGCTAGGCGTTGCACTGTAGAGTGCGGCGCCTCCAAGCTAGGCGCTGCACATGTCTGTAGCTATCCAGAAAGCAACAGAAGTTTGGCTAGTTACAGACATATGCAGCGCCTAGCACGGAGGCGCCACACTCTATAGTGCAGCGCCTGCGTGCTAGGCGTTGCACTGTAGAGTGCGGCGCCTCCAAGCTAGGCGCTGCACATGTCTGTAGCTATCCAGAAAGCAACAGAAGTTTGGCTAGTTACAGACATATGCAGCGCCTAGCACGGAGGCGCCACACTCTATAGTGCAGCGCCTGCGAGCTAGGCGTTGCACTGTTGTGTGTGGCGCCTGCGTGCTAGGCGCTGCACAAACACTTAGCAATTTTTTGCCTGAAACTAGAGGCCTACCTACTGTGCCTCCTCCCCCCCTCTACTGGGTCTTTTTCAGCCACAGTTCTTTCAGCCACAGTTCAACAACTAGTATAACAAACATTCAGGTACGACATCATTTCTCCAAGTATAACAATTAGTATAAGAAACAAAGGGTTCACAAAAGACTTCATTTCATAGAAATGACCATCACAATAAGTTCCAGTTTACCATAGAGCTACCACCACTCCAAGTTCAACGACATAAAAGGTACGACCACTCCATGTTCAACGACATAACAAATCGCACTCGAAGTTCAACATTATAAAAAAACTAAGATGACTAGTGCTTTCCATGCTTGCTGGGTCCTCCCCCCTCTTGACGCTTATCTTCTTCACCTTCCTAGGAAGAGGAACCCGCTCCGGCTCCAGCTCCGCCACCGGTTCGACATCGTCATCCAAATAGTCATCCAAAGCCGCCATCCGTGAGGTGCCGACCGTCCTTTTGCCTCTTTGGGTGAAGTCTTCAGGTGTGTACTTGTTGATTCCCCTCCTAGGCTTCAACTCGTATGCAGACCGAGCCCGGTACGTCCCCAAGGTCATATCATCAGCAACCTATGCATCAACAAAAGCTATGGAAAGACCGTGTGTGAGGATATAGTTAGCAATGCATCAACAAATGGATATATATCGTCATGCCATACCTCTTGGGTGACCCCACCCACATCCTCATCCGTGAAAGGTTCACCATGGCTCTGCCCCAAAGCGGGATCTGATGGTGTCGCCGACCTAGACCGTTCTGGTGATACATACTCGGGGTCACGACAACCGAAAAGGTTTGATAGCCGCCTTAACTTTTGGCCCTGGCGCTGCAACATGTACAAGTGAATGAGACATGGAACGTACCAACAAATGTTAAGTGCTAGTTTGAAGGAGATGTGAACCTTAATGAATTCTCGAAGTGCACCTTCCCCATCGCTTTTGCCAGCCGGGGTTGTTTCCAGAATAGTCTCGGTCTCGTCAGCTGCTTTCTTGATCTGGGCACGCTATGAACAAAAACGGTATCAAAGTGTTAGGCAAGCGAAGATGTGAAAAGTGCGAATGGAAAAGCAAAAAGGGCTAACCACAAAGTTCATCATTGGAGCTGAAGGGATCACCGAGTTGCCTTTCCTGACTAATGCGTTGTACTGGTGCTGGGCTACCTCATCAAAAATGGTGGGTTCCTCCAGAATCTCCTCAGCATACGCCGGCTGGCATACCTCCACGCGGGTACTTGCAAGAAACCATGTGAGATAGTTGTTGAACGCATCCGGGCAGTGCTCACGAAGATGGGCTCGTTTTCCAGCCCTTGCTTGCTCCACACTAAGAGCGAACTGCACGACATACTTCCTGTGATGGCTGGCCCAATCCTTGATCTTCCGCTGCTTTTTCCTATCCAACCTGCAAGTTAGAAACAAGATATTAGCATCATCGAAACCGTCGAGAAGCTGCTAAGTGCTCAAGGTTAATTATATCTTACGCGTGTAGCAACTTGTCCGTGTCCTCCCAGTCCGGCGGGTGTGACTGGAACAAACCAAACTGGCGGAACACCCGATGTGGCAGGTGAAGCTCAACCGCCCAGTTGCATATCAGTGGGCACCGCATATGCCAGAGATCCCTATCCCTAATGCACATCGGATTAAGCCTGAACTCTATAGGGTCACCAAAACTCTCTCCTTTTCCATACGGCTCCCATTCCACCTGCAAAATGGGATTGAATGCAAAATTGATATCGAGTGAAGATACAAGCATGATAATCACTTATGCAAGGTCGGTTCACCTGCTCAGGCGTGATCGCGTCCAGCTCGCTCTTGTACAACTTGTACATTATAGAGGGATCATCCGTTGTCTCATTTAACACATCCCACTTGTAAGCCCAAGTGGGGAGCCGTAGTGGGTCGTCTTTATCGTCCCAATCCTCGTACTTCACCTTCTTAGGCCGTCCAACCGGCAAACACTCCCAGCTCCATATGGAAAGTGCGAGCAGACAACCACCAATACCTCCAGTGTGCCTACAACTGGCATCGTCCAACTGCACATAAAAAAGAACATGGTCAAATTTGCCGCAAGAGCGCATTGATAATGTATCAATGAAGTGAAAAGGAAACAACTTCATACCTGTCGATACAAGTAAGCTAGTGTCGCCGAACCCCAACTCCATTTGCTATCGAAGACGGTCAACGCCTTCAGCCACATCCATGGAGCATTCTTGCCGGTGCCATCAGCAAACATTGTCCTCGATACCACGTACCACATGTAGACACGAGCATAAGTCTTCACCATGTCCTCATTAGCATCATCGGGGCAATGAGCGAAGTGCGATGATATCCACGTGAAAGTAGCGCCCGCTGCGACTCTTTCCTTCTTCTTATCTTCCCTTTCTGTCTCCCGAGGCTCCGGAGGAACCATACCGATAAGGGCTTGCATCTGCGCGCACCACCCTTCAGAATCGGTGTTCATACATAAAGGATTGCCATCGATAGGAAGACCGGTGATCATAGCGATATCCTGCAGCGTCACGGTCATCTCCCCGGTCCGAAGATGGAAAGTGTGTGTCTCCGGCCTCCAATGATCAATAAGCGCGGTGAGTGCTGCAGCATTGTTGGGTGGCGTCGACCGGCGGACCAACTCAATGAAAGGGAGAAGTCCTGCCTCCCTAACATAAGGTGTGTACCGCTCATCATAGCTCATCCCTCCAAGGCTGATCCCGTGAGACCAAAGCTTCAGAGGTGCAAGCTCCTACAAACAAACAAATCATAACATTACATATGGGGCATTTGTGTTTGAACAAACATACGAAATTCATAACACCGGCCACTTTCAGTATTACCCGCTGCTGCACCGCCATAGCGTACGACCGGTGTTGATGGTCCCAGTGATCATCGAGAAGCCAAACCATCCTAACAATTTCAACAAAGCATTCTTGTCAACACGATTATCTTTTCAATTCAAAAAAACTAAAGTAGGCCTACTACATGCAAGATCCAAAGCATATGGTGCTTCCCCCTACTTGGGCCTACTTCATACAAATAACATGTCAATCTATGTATCCAAACTATAACATGTCAATCTACTTCTCCATACAAATAACATGTCAATCTACTTCTCCATACAAAAAACATGTCAATCTATGTATCCAAGCTATATAAATAACATGTCAACCTATCTATCCAAACCACATTCTAATCTAACAAAGGTTCCCCAAATCTAATATACGCAAGATTCAAACAAAAGTTGCCCAAATCTAATACATGCAAGATTTAAACAAGGGTTCCCCAAATCTTCAAAACATAATATTTTCTATGGATAGAAAGAAGGGGATCGGAGGAGAGTACCTTCTACGATGGATTGGTGAACAAATGCACGGACCAAATCGTCGGATCGGAAGGATTTGGGAGAGGGGATTGAGAGGGGGAGTCCAGATGGCCGCCGCCCTTTTTTCTGTAACTGCCAATGGGGAGGGTGGGGGAGGAGAGGGCTGGCGCGTTTGCATATAAATCACAGTGCAGCGCCTAGCGGCTAGGCGCTGCACATTACACGTGCAACGCCCCCGGAGCTAGGCGCTGCACCGTAGGGTGTGGCGCCGGCGTGGCGGGCGCTACACAAAAGGGTCAGGGGTGTGAAATAGTTTCGGAACCAGTTCATTCTGTGATTTGCTTTTGATTATAGGTCAAAATTGTCAAATTTGCCATCACATGTCTCCATGTACAGACCTCCCATATCATGGGACGGTGTCTCTCCGCTTAGAACCTGGCATAAATGTTCTGGCACCCCGCAACAAGAGCAACAACCATTTTTTCATGCTCAACATGGAGCCAGAGCGTCTTGGATATGCTATCTCAGTCGTCTGCGTCCAACCTAATGCTACGGAACCCAAGTTCGCATGTAGTATGAGTTATGACTGCTCTGGGACAGGTTATTGTGGAAGTGCAAGTTGCCAAATAAAAAGCTCTACACTCTCTGATGGGCTACCGACGGACTACGACTTAATTCCTCCCAAGGGAAAGATTTCTGGTGATCGAAAATTTATGATGCTCAGAATAACAATTCATCACGCTTCAAGTGTCAGCAAATCCCTCCCCCTTCCCCCTTCCCCATCTCTGTTTGTTATCGGTTCCGGCATTGTTCGGCGGGTTTGCTGGCGGTCTCGGAGGTGGTTGTGGTGCAGATTGCTCAAAGCCTCAACCTTTGGTGGTTCTCGGGGCGGTCTGGATGCAGGGCAGCGGCTCTGGCGGTGGGAGGCATGTTGGTCGTGGGCTGACCACACGGCTCGGGTGCGGGCGGGCAGCCATGGTCGCTTGGGCGGCATGGATGCGGGTGGTTGGCGGAGTGAGGTTGCGACGGGAGGGGTAGGAGCACCGGGGTTCATCACTCGCCCAGTCCCGGTACTGGCCGACGGAGGCGGCGTCCGTGGATGTCGTTCTCCTTCTTGCAGGCTCCGTCGTGGTGCTCCCATTGCCTTCGTGTCACTCCGGGTGAAAACCTGATCTTCGGGATCAGACGGTGAAGGCTTCCTACAGTCGTTTCCCTCTTGAGGGCATCGTCTTGGAGTCCTCGCTCCGGCTTTGTCTGTCTCATTACCCCTCGGTGGATTGCTCTTCTTCATGGTGGTCTTCGGGTTATCATTAGGGTGCTTAGTCGTCGTTGGGGTGGTGTTTTCGGTGCTCGGCACCTTTGTATCTCGCCTTGGGTGTGTGCGTTGAGTGTGGTGGTGGCGTGCGTTTGTATCTTCTTACTCGATGTTGTGGTGATGGTGCTTTATATATAAAGCGCGGGGGGTGGGGGGGGGGGGGAGCCTTTTTCTTAACATTCCCTACGGGCGAAAACCTGGAGCTAAGCTAAAAATCAGGAGGAACTAACCAAGTCTAGTCGGACCTATGCAACAAAAATAACCAACGCTGCTAGACAACAGGGACCTACGCGAGGGAGCAAGATGTCACCAGCAGCGGGTAACACAGTAGACGAGCTTCAGCATCAGGTCGTGCATCCGCAGCTTATCCCGTGCCCAAAGACGCAGCTGTTGTTTGCAGTTGACAAGTGAGATCGGTTGCTTCACGCATCAGCACTCAGACTCCTCCCTGAAACACGTCCTTGTCAGCACCTTTTGAGAAGACCTGCCCACTACAACATAAACGAGCAAACGGTAAGACGGCCTCCACAGGCGAACGAATCACATGATTGACAAAAGTAACTTCGTTTCCAAGGGTCCATATCCCCCAACACACAGCAGCAACACACATCATAACACACACACACGCACACACAAGAAAGCGTAAAGCAAAACGAATCTTTGCCAAAGGTTTCTGGGACAACTGTCCGTGGCAATCACCCTACCAATAGTTCCCCAAACATATTTGGCAATCCCACAGCCAAAAAAACAAGTGTTAGGCATCTTCAAGAGAGTTACAAAAAGAGCAGACATGGTAGGCCAATGGTCGAGCAGGCGACAGAGCCATGACGGCGGTCTATGCCTGATAAGTTTTTGTTAATGAGAAGTGGGAAGTCGACAAATCTTTTTCTGTTTTACCTTTTTCTTTCAAAATTCCAGGGGTCACGCCTAGTTCGGGTATCCATGACAAAGAACTCGGCAAAATATGACTGGTGGGCCCGTAATTCCAAGGGAGGGAGGCCCCTTCCCAAAGTCGGCCACCCTCTCTCTCTCTCTCTCTCTCTCTCTCTCTGAGTCTTGGTCTAGTTTTCTCTAGTTTACTTATGTTTTATTGCTCTGTAAGAATGCATGGACACCTTACTGTTTGCTTGCTTGCCACTTTTTGTGCACTTTACATAATCTGTTGTGATGTTTCTTTTTCTGAAGGATAATCACTAGTAGAAAAAGAGTCAAATGTGAGACACATTAGTCCCGGTTTGCATTTGAGCCGGCACTAATGTGTCCATTAGTGCCGGTTCAAACGGCTAGGCGGGAGGAGATCTTTAGTACCGCCTCAGTGCGAACCTTTAGTACCGGTTCATGCCACGAACCGGTACTAAAGAGGCTGGGGCCTAGCCAGCCCCTTTAGTACCGGTTCGTGGCATGAACCGATAGTAAAGAGGTTGTGGCAGGCTGTTTTTAGTCCCACCTCGCTCCCCTAGCAAGATTTTTACCACCTTAAATATGTTACTTCTCAAACTATCACAAGCACTTGGTCTTCACTGAACTTTATGTGTAGAATTTGTGGTCGCAATATGAGTCTTCATCGGTTTCTAAACCGTTGAGGACTCATATTGACAATTCAGATTATACACAAAAAGATCATTGATAATCAATGTATTTTTTATTATAATCAATGTTTTTTAAACTTATTTGAACTCCAGACTATTTTTGCGTTCAATATGATGCATTCAAAGCGACGTCATCAATTTCAACACGTTCTGACATCATTTGCTGTTTTTCAATCATTTACCGATTTGTTTAGAGAGCTAAATGACCGTGAAATTGAAAATCACTACAAAATGAACTCTGAAAATGTTGGAACTTGGCATGGTACCATCATTTCACTCACATAGCATGTGCAAAAGAGTAGAGAGGGTCACGGCGAAAACTGGACGCACTTCGTGTACAAACTGAACAATCTCTTTCGCAGTATCAGGGCTTCGGACGAGAACTCATCTGTTACACGGGCACTTCAATGTTTTTTAAACTTATTTGAACTCCAGACTATTTTTGCGTTCATTATGCAGCATTCAAAGCGACGTCATCAATTTTCAACACGTTCTGACATCATTTGCTGTTTTTCAGTCATTTACCGATTTGTTTAGAGAGCTAAATGACCGTGAAATTGAAAATCATTACAAAATAAACTCCGAAAATGTTGGAACTTGGCATGGTATCATCATTCACCCGCATAGCATGTGCAAAAGAGTAGAGAGGGTCACGGCGAAAACTGGACGCACTTTGTGTACAAACTGGACAATCTCTTTCGGAGTATCAGGGTTTCGGACGAGAACTTATCTGTTACACGGACACTTCAATGTTTTTTAAACTTATTTGAACTCCAGACTATTTTTGCGTTCAGTATGCAGCATTCAAAGCGACGTCATTAATTTCCAACACGTTCTGACATCATTTGCTATTTTTCAGTCATTTACCGATTTGTTTAGAGAGCTAAATGACCGTGAAATTGAAAATCACTACAAAATGAACTCTGAAAATGTTGGAACTTGGCATGGTAAAATCATTTCACCCGCATAGCATGTGCAAAAGAATAGATAGGGTCACGGCGAAAACTGGACACACTTCGTGTACAAACTAGACAATCTTTTTCGGAGTATCAGGGTTTCGGACGAGAACTCATCTGTTACACGGACACTTGATGTCTACTACGTAACCTTCTTCTTGTAGACGTTGTTGGGCCTCCAAGTGCAGAGGTTTGTAGGACAGTAGCAAATTTCCCTCAAGTGGATGACCTAAGGTTTATCAATCCGTGGGAGGCGTAGGATGAAGATGGTCTCTCTCAAACAACCCTGCAACCAAATAACAAAGAGTCTCTTGTGTCCCCAACACACCCAATACAATGGTAAATTGTATAGGTGCACTAGTTCGGCGAAGAGATGGTGATACAAGTGCAATATAGATGGTAGATATGTGTATTTGTAATCTGAAAATATAAAAACAGCAAAGTAACTAAAGATAAAAGTGAGCATAAACGGTATTGCAATGATAGGAAACAAGGCCTAGGGTTCATACTTTCACTAGTGCAAGTTCTCTCAACAATAATAACATAATTAGATCATATAACTATCCCTCAACATGCAACAAATCGTCACTCCAAAGTCACGAATAGCGGAGAACAAACGAAGAGATTATGGTAGGGTACGAAACCACCTCAAAGTTATTCTTTCCGATCAATTCATTGGGCTATTCCTATAAGTGTCACAAACAGCCCTAGAGTTCGTAGTAAAATAACACATTAAGACACACATAAACCAAAACCCTAATGTCACCTAGATACTCCAATGTCACCTCAAGTATCCGTGGGTATGATTATACGATATCCATCACACAATCTCAGATTCATCTATTCAACCAACACATAGAACCTCAAAGAGCGCCCCGAAGTTTCTACCGGAGAGTCAAGACGAAAACGTGTGCCAACCCCTATGCATAGGTTCATGGGCGGAACCCGCAAGTTGATCACCAAAACATACATCAAGTGAATCAATAGAATAACCCATTGTCACCACGGTTATCCCACGCAAGACATACATCAAGTGTTCTCAAATCATTAAAGACTCAATCCGATAAGATAACTTCAAAGGGAAAACTCAATCCATTACAAGAGAGTAGAGGGGGAGAAACATCATAAGATCCAACTATAATAGCAAAGCTCGCGATACATCAAGATCGTGCCAAATCAAGAACACGAGAGAGAGAGATCAAACACATAGCTACTGGTACATACCCTTAGCCCCGAGGGTGAACTACTCCCTCCTCGTCATGGAGAGCGCCGAGATGATGAACATGGCCACCGGTGAGGGTTACCCCCTCCGGCAGGGTGCCGGAACAGGGTCCCGATTGGTTTTTGGTGGCTACAGAGGCTTGCGGCGGCGGAACTCCCGATCTATCCTGTTCCCCAATAGTTTTTGGGTATATTGGTATATATAGGAGGAAGAAATACGTCAGGGGAGCCACGAGGGGCCCATGAGGGTGGAGGTTGCGCCCAGGGGGGTGGGCGCGCCCCCTGCCTCGTGCCTTCCTCGTTGACCCCCTGACGTGCACTCCAAGTCTCCTGTATTGCTTTCTTTCCAAAAATAACTTTTCCGAAGGTTTCATTCCGTTTGGACTCCGTTTGATATTCCTTTTCTGCGAAACACTGAATCAAGGGAAAAAACAGAAACTGACACTGGGCTCTGGGTCAATAGGTTAGTCCCAAAAGAAATATAAAAGTGCATAGTAAAGCCCATTAAACATCCAAGATGGATAATATAATAGCATGAATACTTCATAAATTATAGATACGTTGGAGACGTATCAGCATCCCCAAGCTTAATTCCTGCTCGTCCTCGAGTAGGTAAATGATAAAAGAAATAATTTATGAAGTGTGAATGCTAGCAGGTGCATAAGTTTGATCAATGATAATTGCAATCACCTTTTCTAGCATCATTATATGTCATAACAGTAGCTCATATCATAAAACTTTGCATGATCAAGTAACAAACTATTCACATGTTAAAGTATATATCATAAACTTTCTTGAAAACTAACAAACCGTGTTATTAGTCATCAAACAATTACAATTCATCTTATTTTCAGGAAGAGTCTATGTCAGAGCTTTGATTCAGCAAACTTCACATACTCAACTATCATTTAGTCTTCCATGATTGCTACCACTCAAAGCATATTTTTAGAACAAATAGTATTCATCGAACATAGAGAAAGATAGGGGCTTAATGTTTCGCTTCCCAACCTTTTACCTCAAGGGTGTCAACAGTAATAATTCATGCTCAAATGTATTTGAATGGCCATATATGCCTAGATCTTTCCATCACATGATGCTTGCCAACTAAGGAGTAGGTTGGAATGAGAAGGAATACTACTGACTCTTGCATAAAAGTAAAAGATAGGCCCTTCGCAGAGGGAAGCAGGGATTTGCAGAGGTGCCAGAGCTCGAAGCAAAAACAGAGATGAAAATGATTTTGAGAGGTATGCTTTCATTGTCAACATAATGACCAAGAGTTCCCAATATCTTCTATACTAGATACATCATAGGCGGTTCCCACGCAGAAAGGTAAAGATTTTACTCCCCCTCCACCAACAATCACACTCCACGGCTTGTCCGAAACAACGGGTGCCGTCCAACTTTCAACAATCCTGGGGGAGTTTTGTTTAAATTATTTGCAATTTTTTTTTGATCTTTTGATCATAGGACTGGGCATCCCAGTTACCAGCCATTTTCTCGTGAATGATGAGCGGAGTCCACTCATCATGAGAATAACCCACCTAGCATGGAAGATACTGCTAGCCCCTAGTCGCTACATGAGCGATTCGGGCATACAAAACAGATTATTATTTGAAGGTTTAGAGTTTGGCACATGCAAATTTACTTGGAACGGCAGGTAAATACCGCATATAGGTAGATATGGTGGACACTCATGGAAGAAACTTGGTTCAAGGATTTTGGATGCACAAGTAGTATTCCTGCTTAGTACAGATATTTTGGCTAGCAAAGGATTCTAAATAGCAAGCACCACATGTTAGAGGATCCATAACAATATAACTTCTATACAAATATACCCAAGCATAACTCATTATGTTGTCTTCCTTGTCCAACTTCAACTAATTTGCTCAGGTTTGAAAATAATTAATGGGGCTCACAATCATAGAAGATGTCCAAGATAGTATATTTATATGTGAAATCTCTCTTCCTTCAATATTCTTTCATGAATTGTTCAAGCGACCAATACAATGTTTGCTAACCTTCAAAAAAATTACCACCTCTACTTCTTATATGTGAAGTCATTACTCCCCATAGGATAAACATAAGAAGCATATATAATTTCAGATTTATGACATTCAAATCATTCAACCATTTACTCATAGGATATAAGTGAAGCACACGAGTAAATGACAAACTACTCCAAAAAGATATAAGTGAAGATCAATGAGTAGTTAAATAATTATTTAGCTATGTGAAGACTCTCTCATTTAAGAATTTCAGATCTTGGTATTTTATTCAAACAGCAAGCAAAACAAAAGAAAGTAAAATGACGCTCCAAGCAAAACACATATCATGTGGTGAATAAAAATATAGCTCCAAGTAAAGTTACCGATGAACGAAGACGAAAGAGGGGATGCCATCCGGGGCATCCCCAAGCTTAGGCTCTTGGTTGTCCTTGAATATTACCTTGGGGTGCCTTGGGCATCCCCAAGCTTAGGCTCTTTCCACTCCTTATTCCATAGTCCATCGAATCTTTACCCAAAACTTGAAAACTTCACAACACAAAACTTAACAGAAAATCTCGTGAGCTCCGTTAGCGAAAGAAAACAAAACACCACTTCAAAGTACTGTAATGAACTCTTTCTTTATTTGTATTGGTGTATGTATTCCAACTTCTCTATGGTTCATACCCCCCGATACTACTCATAGATTCATCAAAATAAGCAAACAACACAATGAAAACAGAATCTGTCAAAAACAGAATAGTCTGTAGTAATCTGTATCAAACGTATACTTCTGGAACTCCAAAAATTCTACCAAAATAGGAAGACCTAGATAATTTGTTTATTGATCTTCTGCAATTGGAATCAGTATTGTATCACGTTCTGGTGATTTTAAACAATTGTTTTCGTGAACAGAAAGTTTCTGGAATTTTCAGCAAGATCAAATAACTATCATCCAAGAAGATCCTATAAGTCTTACTTGGCAAAAACACTAATTAAAACACAAAACCACATCTAAATAGAAGCTAGATTCATTATTTATTACTAAATAGGACCAAAAAGCAATGAACAAAAATAAAATTGGGTTGCCTCCCAACAAGCGCTAACGTTTAACGCCCCTAGCTAGGCATGATGATTTCAATGATGCTCACATAAAATATAAGAATTGAAACATAAAGAGAGCATCATGAAAAATATGACTAGCACATTTAAGTCTAACCCACTTCCTATGCATAAGGATTTTGTGAGCAAACAACTTATGGGAACAAGAATCAACTTGCATAGGAAGGCAAAACAAGCATAACTTCAAAACCTTAAGCACATAGAGAGGAAACTTGATATTATTGCAATTCCTACAAGCATATATTCCTCCCTCATAATAATTTTCAGTAGCATCATGAATGAATTCAACAATATAACCAGCACCTAAAGCATTCTTTTCATGATCTACTTGCATAAAAAATTTACTACTAGCCACATAAGCAAAATTCATGTCATTCGGAATAGTGGGAGTATCATAAGAGACTTGAATACTATAAATTGTTTCCACATTAAAAGAGTAATGTTCAGAAAAAGGGTACTCATAATCATGACAAGTTTTATAAATATAATAATCACTACTTTTTATAGCATAAGTTTCATCACAATAATCATCATAAGTAGCAACTTTGTTCTCATCATAATCAGTTGAAACTGTTGGAAATATGCCCTAGAGGCAATAATAAAATGGTTATTATTGTATTTCCTTGTTCATGATAATTGTCTATTGCTCATGCTATAATTCTATTAACTGGAAACCATAATACATTGTGAATACATAGACCATAACATGTCCCTAGTAAGCCTCTAGTTGACTAGCTCGTTGATCAATAGATGGTTATGGTTTCCTGACCATGGACATTGGATGTCATTGATAACGGGATCACATCATTAGGAGAATGATGTGATGGACAAGACCCAATCCTAAGCATAGCACAAGATCGTGTAGTTCGTTTGCTAAGAGCTTTTCTAATGTCAAGTATCGTTTCCTTAGACCATGAGATTGTGCAACTCCCGGATACCGTAGGAATGCTTTGGGTGTACCAAACGTCACAACGTAACTGGGTGGCTATAAAGGTGCACTACAGGTATCTCCGAAAGTGTCTGTTGAGTTGGCACGAATCGAGACTGGAATTTGTCACTCCGTATGACGGAGAGGTGTCTCTGGGCCCACTCGGTAATGCATCATCATAATGAGCTCAATGTGACTAATGAGTTAGCCACGGGATCATGCGTTACGGAACGAGTAAAGAGAATTTCCGGTAACAAGATTGAACGAGGTATGGGGATACTGACAATCGAATCTCGGGCAAGTAACATACCGATAGACAAAGGGAATTGAATACGGGATTGATTGAATCCCCGACATTGTGGTTCATCCGATGAGATCATCGTGGAACATGTGGGAGCCAATATGGGTATCCAGATCCCGCTATTGGTTATTGGCCGCAGAGGTTTCTCGGTCATGTCTACATGGTTCCCGAACCCGTAGGGTCTACACACTTAAGGTTCGGTGACGTTAGAGTTGTTATGAGAAATAGTATGTGGTTACCGAAGGTTGTTCGGAGTCCCGGATGAGATCCCGGACATCACGAGGAGTTCCGGAATGGTCCGGCGGTGAAGATCGATATATTGGACGAAGGGTATTGGAGTCCGGAAGTGTTCCGGGGGTACCAGGCTATGGCCAGCATGACCGAAAGGTGTTTCGGGAGCCCCGACAAGTGTTGGAGGGCCTCATGGGCCAAAGGGGAAGGGGCAAACCAGCCCACTAAGGGGTGGTGCGCCCCCCACACCCTTTCCCATGTTACTTGGGGAGGTGGGGCGCCTCCACCTGGCTTGGGAGGCAAGCCTCCACCTGCTTGGCTTGGGGGGCAAGTCTCCCTAGGATTTTCCCTAGGGAGATCCAATCTACTTGGCAGCCGCCCCTAGGGGAAACCCTAGGGCGCCTCCCCCTCTCCCCTTGCCCCTATATATAGTGGAGGGGTGGGAGGGCAGCCGCACCTCTTCCCTGGTGCACCCCTCCCTCCTCATACACCTCCTCCTCCTCCTCCATAGTGCTTGGCGAAGCCCTGCCGGAGAACCATGAGCTCCATTGCCACCACGCCGTCGTGCTGCTGGAGTTCTCCCTCAACTTCTCCTCTCCCCTTGCTGGATCAAGAAGGAGGAGACGTCCCCGGGCTGTACGTGTGTTGAACGCGGAGGCGCCGTCCGTTCGGCGCTAGATCGGAACTTCCGCGATTTGAATCGCTGCGAGTATGACTCCATCAACCGCGTTCTTGTAACGCTTCCGCTTAGCGATCTTCAAGGGTATGAAGATGCACTCCCTCTCTCTCGTTGCTAGCATCTCCTTGATTGATCTTGGTGACACGTAGGAAAATTTGAAATTATTGCTACGTTCCCCAACAGTGGCATCATGAGCTAGGTCTATGCGTAGATTCTATGCACGAGTAGAAGACAAAGTAGTTGTGGGCGATGATTTGTTCAATTTGCTTACCGTTACTAGTCTTATCTTGATTCGGCGGCATTGTGGGATGAAGCGGCCCGGACCGACCTTACACGTACACTTACGTGAGACAGGTTCCACCGACTGACATGCACTTGATGCATAAGGTGGCTAGCGGGTGTCTGTCTCTCCCACTTTAGTCGGATTGGATTCGATGAAGAGGGTCCTTATGAAGGGTAAATAGCAATTGGCATATCACCGTTGTGGCTTTTGTGTAGGTAAGAAACGTTCTTGCTAGAAACCCATAGCAGCCACGTAAAACATGCAACAACAATTAGAGGACGTCTAACTTGTTTTTGCAGGGTATGCTATGTGATGTGATATGGCCAAAAGGATGTGATGAATTATATATGTGATGTATGAGATTGATCATGTTCTTGTAATAGGAATCACGACTTGCATGTCGATGAGTATGACAACCGGCATGAGCCATAGGAGTTGTCTTAATTTATTCTGTGACCTGCGTGTCAATGAAAAACGCCATGTAATTACTTTACTTTATTGCTAACCGTTAGCCATAGTAGTAGAAGTAATAGTTGGCGAGACAACTTCATGAAGACACGATGATGGAGATCATGGTGTCATGCCGGTGACGAAGGTGATCATGCCGCGCCTCGAAGATGGAGATCAAAAGGCGCAAGATGATATTGGCCATATCATGTCACTTTATGATTTGCATGTGATGTTTGTCATGTTTACATCTTATTTGCTTAGAACGACGGTAGCATAAATAAGATGATCCCTCACTAAAATTTCAAGAGATGTGTTCCCCCTAACTGTGCACCGTTGCGAAGGTTCGTTGTTTCGAAGCACCACGTGATGATCGGGTGTGATAGATTCTAACGTTCGCATACAACGGGTGTAAGCCAGATTTACACATGCGAAACACTTAGGTTGACTTGACGAGCCTAGCATGTACAGACATGGCCTCGGAACACAAGAGACCGAAAGGTCGAACATGAGTCGTATAGTAGATACGATCAACATGGAGATGTTCACCGATGATGACTAGTCCGTCTCACGTGATGATCGGACACGGCCTAGTTGACTTGGATCATGTACCACCTAGATGACTAGAGGGATGTCTATCTGAGTGGGAGTTCATTAAATAATTTGATTAGATGAACTTAATTATCATGAACATAGTCAAAAGGTCTTTGCAAATTATGTCGTAGCTTACGCTTTAGTTCTACTAAGATATGTTCCTAGAGAAAATTTAGTTGAAAGTTGATAGTAGCAATTATGCGGACTGGGTCCGTAAACTGAGGATTGTCCTCATTGCTGCACAGAAGGCTTATGTCCTTAATGCACCGCTCGGTGTGCTGAACCTCGAGTGTCGTCTGTAGATGTTGCGAAACATCTGACATACACGTTTTGATGACTACGTGATAGTTCAGTGTGTGATGCTAACGGTTTAAAATTGTGGCACCAAAGACGGTTTTGAAACGTCGCAGAACATATGAGATGTTCCAAAGACTGAAATTGGGATTTCAGACTAGTGCCCACGTCAAGAGGTATGAGACCTCTGACAAGTTTCTTAAGCCTGCAAACTAAGGGAGAAAAGCTCAATCGTTGAGCATGTGCTCAGATTGTCTGAGTACTACAATCGCTTGAATCGAGTGGGAGTTAATCTTCCAGATGAGATAGTGATGGTTCTCCATAGTCACTAACACCAAGCTATTAGAGCTTCGTGATAAACTATAACATATCAGGGATAGACATGATGATCCTTGAGCAACTCGCGATGTTTGACACCGCGAAAGTAGAAATCAAGTAGGAGCATCAATTGTTGATGGTTAGTAAAACCACTAGTTTCAAGAAGGGCAAGGGCAAGAAGGGATACTTCAGGAAACGGCAAACCAGTTGCTGCTCCAGCGAAGAAACCCAAGGTAGAACCCAAACCCGAGACCAAGTGCTTCTGTAATAATGGGAACGGTCACTGAAGCAGAACTACCCTAGATACTTAGTAGATGAGAAGTCAGGCACGGTCGAAAAAAGTATATTGGATATACATTATATTAATGTGTACTTTACTAGTACTCCTAGTAGCACCAGGGTATTAGATACCAGTTCGGTTGCTAAGTGTTGGTAACTCGAAATAAAAGCTACGGAATAAATGGAGACTAACTAAAGGTGAGATGAAGATATGTGTTGGAAGTGTTTCCAAGGTTGATGTGATCAAACATCGCACGCTCCCTCTACCATCGAGATTGGTGTTAAACCTAAATAATTGTTATTTGGTGTTTGCGTTGAGCATAGACATGATTGGATTATGTTTATCGCAATACGGTAATTCATTTAAGGAGAATAATGGTTACTCTGTTTATTTGAATAATACCTTCAATGGTCTTGCACCTAAAATGAATCTCGATCGTAGTGATACACATGTTCGTGCCAAAAGATATAAAATAGTAATGATAGTACCACATACTTGTGGCACTGCCATTTGAGTCATATTGGTATAGAACGCATGAAGAAGCTCCATGTAGATGGATCTTTGGACTCACTCGTTTTTGAAAAGATTGAGACATGCAAACCATGTCTATTGGTATATATGCATGAAGAAACTCCATGGAGATGGATCGTTTGGACTCACTTGATTTTGAATCACTTGAGACATGCAAATCATACCACATGGGCAAGATGACTGAAAGGCCTCGTTTTTAGTAAGATGGAACAAGAAAGCAACTTGTTGGAAGTAATACATTTTGATGTGTGCAGTCCAATGAGTGCTGAGGCATGTAGTGGATATTGTTATGTTCTTACTTCACAGATGATTTGAGTAGATGCTGAGTGTATTTACTTGATGGAACACAAGTCTGAATTATTGAAAGGTTCAAGTGATTTCAGAGTGAAGTTGAAGATCGTCGTGACAAGAGGATAAAATGTCTATGATATGATCATAGAGATGAATATCTGAGTTACGAGTTTGGCACACAATTAAGACATTGTGGAAAGTGTTTCACAATTAATACCGCCTGGAACACCATAGTGTGATGGTGTGTCCGAACATCATAACTGCACCCTATTGGATATGGTGCATACCATGATGTCTCTTATCGAATTACCACTATCGTTTATGGGTTAGGCATTAGAGACAACCGCATTCACTTTAAATAGGGCACCGCGCAATTCCGTAGAGACGACACCGTATGAACTATGGTTTAGAGAAACCTAAGCTGTCGTTTCTTAAAAGTTTGGGGCTGCGACGCTTATGTGGAAATGTTTCAGGCTGATAAGCTCGAACCCAAAGCGGATAAATGCATCTTCATAGAATACCCAAAAACAGTTGGGTATACCTCCTATTTCAGATCCGGAAGCAAAGTGATTGTTTCTAGAAACAGGTCCTTTCTCGAGGAAAAGTTTCTCTCGAAAGAATTGAGTGGGAGGATGGTGGAGACTTGATGAGGTTATTGAACCATGACTTCAACTAGTGTGTAGCAGGGCACAGGAAGTTGTTCCTGTGGCACCTACACCAATTGAAGTGGAAGCTTATGATAGTGATCATGAAACTTCGGATCAATTCACTACAAAACCTCGTAGGTCGACAAGGATGCGTACTACTTCAGAGTGGTACATAATCCTGTCTTGGAAGTCATGTTGTTAGACAACAATGAACCTACGAGCTATGGAGAAGTGATGGTGGGCCCGGATTCCGACAAATGGCTCGAGGCCATAAAATCCGAGAGAGGATCCATCTATAAAAAACAAAGTATAGACTTTGGAAGAACTACTTGATGGTCGTAAGCCTGTTGGGTGCAGATGGATTTTAAAAGGAAGACGGACAATGATGGTAAGTGTCACCATTAAGAAAGCTCGACTTGTCGTTAAGATGTTTTCCGGCAAGTTCAAGGAGTTGACTGCGATGAGACTTTCTCACTTGTAGCGATGCTAAGAGTCTGTTGGAATTATATTAGCAGTTACTGCATTATTTATGAAATCTTGCAGATAGGATGTCAAAACATTGTTTCCCTCGATGATTTTCTTGAGGAAAGGTTGTATGTGATACAACCAGAAGGTTTTGTCAATCCTAAAATATGCTAACAAGTATGCAAAGCTCCAGCAATCCTTCTAAGGACTGGAGTAAGCATCTCGGAGATGGAATGCACGCTTTGATGAGATGATCAAAGATTTTGGGTTTATCCAAAGTTTATGAGAAACTTGTATTTCCAAAGAAGTGAGTGGGAGCACTATAGAATTTTTGATGAGTATATGTTGTTAACATATTGTTGATCAGAAATGATGTAGAATTTCTGGAAAGCATACAGGGTTATTTGAAAAGTGTTTTTCAATGAAAAACCTGGATTAAGCTAGTTGAACATTGAGCATCAAGATCTATAAGGATAGATCAAAAACGCTTGATAGTACTTTCAAATGAATACATACCGTGACAAGATTTTGAAGGAGTTCAAAATAGACCAGCAAAGAAGGAGTTC
Organism: Triticum aestivum; assembly: GCF_018294505.1. NCBI lineage: Eukaryota > Viridiplantae > Streptophyta > Magnoliopsida > Poales > Poaceae > Triticum > Triticum aestivum. Next base: position 10,310,471 of record NC_057802.1, on the reverse strand, counting down.
TTGGTTGTGTTACAAGGTGTGAGTATTGAGTAAGACTCAAGACTTGACCACGGCAGAAGAGAGAGAAAGGACGAAGGTCGTCCCCTATGCTTAAGACGTAGGCTCTACAGTATGCTATGCTGTGTACCGCACCTGAAGTGTGCCTTGCCATGAGTTAGTCAAGGGGTACAATAGTGATCCGGGAATGGATCACATGACAGCGGTTGAACTTATCCTTACTATCTAGTGGACTAAGGAATTTTCTCGGTTATGGAGGTGGAAAAGGATTTCGTCGCAAAGGGTTACGTCGATGCAAACTTTGACACTAATCCGGATGATTCTGAGTAGGAAACCGGATTCGTATAGTAGAGCAGTTATTTGGAATAGATCTAAGTAGCACGTGGTAGCTGCATCTACAAGATGACATAGAGATTTGTAAAGCACACACGGATCCGAAAGGTTCAGACCCGTTGACTAGTAACCTCTCTCACAAGCGAGATATGAACAAACCGCTTGGGTGTTGGATTCATTACAATCACATAGTGATGTGAACTAGATTATTGACTCTAGTGCAAGTGGGAGACTGTTGGAAATATGCCCTAGAGGCAATAATAAAATGGTTATTATTGTATTTCCTTGTTCATGATAATTGTCTATTGTTCATGCTATAATTGTATTAACTGGAAACCATAATACATGTGTGAATACATAGACCATAACATGTCCCTAGTAAGCCTCCAGTTGACTAGCTCGTTGATCAATAGATGGTTATGGTTTCCTGACCATGGACATTGGATGTCATTGATAACGGGATCACATCATTAGGAGAATGATGTGATGGACACGACCTAATCCTAAGCATAGCACAAGATCGTGTAGTTCGTTTGCTAAGAGCTTTTCTAATGTCAAGTATCGTTTCCTTAGACCATGAGATTGTGCAACTCCCGGATACCGTAGGAATGCTTTGGGTGTACCAAACGTCACAACGTAACTGGGTGGCTATAAAGGTGCACTACAGGTATCTCCGAAAGTGTCTGTTGAGTTGGCACGAATCGAGACTGGAATTTGTCACTCCGTATGACGGAGAGGTATCTCTGGGCCCACTCGGTAATGCATCATCATAATGAGCTCAATGTGACTAATGAGTTAGCCACGGGATCATGCGTTACGGAACGAGTAAAGAGACTTGCCGGTAACAAGATTGAACGAGGTATGGGGATACCGACGATCGAATCTCGGGCAAGTAACATACCGATAGACAAAGGGAATTGAATACGGGATTGATTGAACCCCCGACATCGTGGTTCATCCGATGAGATCATCGTGGAACATGTGGGAGCCAATATGGGTATCCAGATCCCGCTATTGGTTATTGGCCGGAGAGGTGTCTCGGTCATGTCTACATGGTTCCCGAACCCGTAGGGTCTACACACTTAAGGTTCGGTGACGCTAGAGTTGTTATGGGAAATAGTATGTGGTTACCGAAGGTCGTTCGGAGTCCCGGATGAGATCCCGGACATCACGAGGAGTTCCGGAATGGTCCGGCGGTGAAGATCGATATATTGGACGAAGGGTATTGGAGTCCGGAAGTGTTCCGGGGGTACCAGGCTATGGCCAGCATGACCGAAAGGTGTTTCGGGAGCCCCGGCAAGTGTTGGAGGGCCTCATGGGCCAAAGGGGAAGGGGCAAACCAGCCCACTAAGGGGTGGTGCGCCCCCCACACCCTTTCCCACGTTACTTGGGGAGGTGGGGCGCCTCTACCTGGCTTGGGAGGCAAGCCTCCACCTGCTTGGCTTGGGGGGCAAGTCTCCCTAGGATTTTCCCTAGGGAGATTCAATCTGCTTGGCCGCCGCCCCTAGGGGAAACCCTAGGGCGCCTCCCCCTCTCCCCTTGCCCCTATATATAGTGGAGGGGTGGGAGGGCAGCCGCACCTCTTCCCTGGCGCACCCCTCCCTCCTCATACACCTCCTCCTCCTCCTCCATAGTGCTTGGCGAAGCCCTGCCGTTAACCACGAGCTCCATTGCCACCACGCCGTCGTGCTACTGGAGTTCTCCCTCAACTTCTCCTCTCCCCTTGCTGGATCAAGAAGGAGGAGACGTCCCCGGGCTGTACGTGTGTTGAACGCGGAGGCGCCGTCCGTTCGATCGGAACTTCCGCGATTTGAATCGCTGCGAGTACGACTCCATCAACCGCGTTCTTGTAATGCTTCCGCTTAGCGATCTTCAAGGGTATGAAGATGCACTCCCTCTCTCTCGTTGCTAGCATCTCCTAGATTGGTCTTGGTGACACGTAGGAAAATTTTGAATTATTGCTACGTTCCCCAACAGAAACCTCTTCCGAAATAGTGGATACATCACTAAATAAAGTCATGACCTCTCCAAATCCACTTTCATAAATATTATAAGATTCAACATCCTCCAAAATAGTGGGATCATTACTTCCTAAAGTTGACACTCTTCCAAACCCACTTTCATCAATATAATCATCATAAGTAGGGGATATGCTATCATCATTATAAATTTGCATATCAAAACTTGGGAGACTAAAAATATCATCTTCATTAAACGTAGCCTCCCCAAGCTTGGGACAAACATTAATTGCAGCAAATATATTCTCAAAAACATCATCTTCATCAAACATAGCATCCCCAAGCTTGGGCCTTTTCATATCATAAGCATAATCACTCTCATCATTAATAGTATGGATAACACCAATAGTATAGCAATTATCGTATTCTTCCAAGCAAGTGCCAAAAATATTTTCAAGATCATAAGATGTATCATTATCTTCCCAATCATAATCATCACAACAAGCAATAGGCATAACGAGATCATCATCAAGTGCATCATCTTCCACAATTATTTTTGATTCATTTTCATGAGGCACAACAATAATTGGAGCAACATTATTTGGGAGAGATATCTTTTTACCTCTCTTCCTTTTCCCTTTCTTCTTCTTCACCACATCATGTGTGGGTTCAATCCTCTTTTTGAAGCTCCTTATTAATGAAATTGGTTGAATAGAAGGCTCCTCCTCGTTACCTGATTCATCATAAGAAATAATAGGAGGATATTGGGAAGTCTCTTCCCTTTCATTAGTATTTTCTTCATCTTTTATTTGTTTTCTTTTCTTTATGTAATTGGCAATATAAGGATGTTCAATGCAATTCACCGCACAATACATATAAATTTCCTCTAGATCAAAACCAAGAAGTTTGTCACGGGCAAATACTGGAAGATAGTTAGTTATACGTTTCATTTCTTCATAACCCATAAGCAAACTAAGTTCATTATAATGTGCAAGGGAAATCAAGTCATCACAATTTTTGGAAACGATTAGATCATGAAACAATTTGTCATCGGATAGTTAAATGACCACGTTCATTGCAAAGTTCACAAGTACGGCCAAGAAAATTTAAATTTTCAGCACAAACATCTAGCCTTTCTTGCAACAATTTAGTTTCTAAATGCTTATGGCTCTTGCAATATCTATCTTCCCTATTTGGTGTGTACTTGCAAACCCAATGCACTCCACAAAAATTGACATGTTTATAGGAGACATTTTCATCATAACTAGTGCAATCATAATTAGTACTATGGATATTCAAAGAGTTCATACTAACAACATTGCAATCATGCCCATCATTGAAAGATTTAGTGCCAAACATTTTAATGCATTCTTCTTCTAACACTTTGGCACAATTTTCCTTTCCATCATACTCACGAAAAAAATTAAAAAGATGAAGCGTATGAGGCAAACTCAATTCCATTTTTTGTAGTTTTCTTTTATAAACTAAACTAGTGATAAAGCAAGAAACTAAAAGATTCGATTGCAAGATCTAAAGATATACCTTCAAGCACTCACCTTCCCGGCAATGGCGCCAGAAAAGAGCTTAGTTGACGGGGTGTGAGTGCCGCTTACCTAACCTCCCCGGCAACGACACCAGAAACTGCTTGATGTCTACTACGTAACCTTCTTCTTCTAGACGTTGTTGGGCCTCCAAGTGCAGAGGTTTATCAATCCGTGGGAGGCGTAGGATGAAGATGGTCTCTCTCAAACAACCCTGCAACCAAATAACAAAGAGTCTCTTGTGTCCCCAACACACCCAATACAATGGTAAATTGTATAGGTGCACTAGTTCGGCGAAGAGATGGTGATACAAGTGCAATATAGATGGTAGATATGAGTATTTGTAATCTGAAATATAAAAACAGCAAGGTAACTAAAGATAAAAGTGAGCGTAAACGGTATTGCAATGATAGGAAACAAGGCCTAGGGTTCATACTTTCACTAGTGCAAGTTCTCTCAACAATAATAACATAATTGGATCATATAACCATCCCTCAACATGCAACAAAGAGCCACTCCAAAGACACTAATAGCGGAGAACAAACGAAGAGATTATGGTAGGGTATGAAACCACCTCAAAGTTATTCTTTCCGACCAATCCATTGGGCTATTCCTATAAGTGTCACAAACAGCCCTAGAGTTCGTAGTAAAATAACACCTTAAGACACACATCAACCAAAACCCTAATGTCACCTAGATACTCCAATGTCACCTCAAGTATCCGTGGGTATGATTATACGATATGCATCACACAATCCCAGATTCATCTATTCAACCAACACATAGAACCTCAAAGAGCGCCCCAAAGTTTCTACTGGAGAGTCAAGACGAAAACGTGTGCCAACCCCTATGCATAGGTTCATGGGCGGAACCCGCAAGTTTATCACCAAAACATACATCAAGTGAATCAATAGAATAACCCATTGTCACCACGGTTATCCCACGCAAGATATACATCAAGTGTTCTCAAATCATTAAAGACTCAATCCGATAAGATAACTTCAAAGGGAAAACTCAATCCATTACAAGAGAGTAGAGGGGGAGAAACATCATAAGATCCAACTATAATAGCAAAGCTCGCGATACATCAAGATCATGCCAAATCAAGAACACGAGAGAGAGAGAGAGAGATCAAACACATAGCTACTGGTACATACCCTCAGCCCCGAGGGTGAACTAGTCCCTCCTCGTCATGGAGAGCGCCGGGATGATGAAGAAGGCCATCGGTGAGGGTTACCCCGTCCGGCAGGGTGCTGAAACAGGGTCCCGATTGGTTTTTGGTGGCTACAGAGGCTTGCGGCGGCGGAACTCCCGATCTATCCTGTTCCCCGATAGTTTTAGGGTATATTGGTACATATAGGAGGAAGAAATACGTCAGGGGAGCCATGAGGGGCCCACGAGGGTGGAGGGCGCGCCCAGGGGGTTGGGCGCGCCCCCTGCCTCGTGCCTTCCTCGTTGACCCCCTGACGTGCACTCCAAGTCTCCTATATTGCTTTCTTTCCAAAAATAACTTTTCCGAAGGTTTCATTCCGTTTGGACTCCGTTTGATATTCCTTTTCTGCGAAACACTGAAACAAGGGAAAAAACAGAAACTGGCACTGGGCTCTTGGTCAATAGGTTAGTCCCAAAAGTAATATAAAAGTGCATAGTAAAGCCCGTTAAATATCCAAGATGGATAATATAATAGCATGAATACTTCATAAATTATAGATACGTTGGAGACGTATCAGCACCTCAATGTTTTTTAAACTTATTTGAACTCCAGACTATTTTTTCGTTCAGTATGCAGCATTCAAAGCGACGTCATCAATTTCCAACACGTTCTGACATCATTTGCGGTTTTTCAGTCATTTACCGATTTGTTTAGAGAGCTAAATGACCGTGAAATTGAAAATCACTACAAAATGAACTCCGAAAATGTTGGAACTTGGCATGGCATCATCATTTCACCCGCATAGCATGTGCAAAAGAGTAGAGAGGGTCACGGCGAAAACTGGACGCACTTCGTGTACAAACTGGACAATCTCTTTCGGAGTATCAGGGTTTCGGACGAGAACTCATCTTTTACACGGGCACTTCAATGTTTTTTAAACTTATTTGAACTCCAGACTATTTTTGCGTTCAGTATGCAGCATTCAAAGCGACGTCATCAATTTCCAACACGTTCTGACATCATTTGCAGTTTTTCAGTCATTTACCAATTTGTTTAGAGAGCTAAATGACCGTGAAATTGAAAATCACTACAAAATGAACTCTGAAAATGTTGGAACTTGGCATGGTATCATCATTTCACTTGTATAGCATGTGCAAAAGAGTAGAGAGGGTCACGGCGAAAACTGGACGCACTTCGTGTACAAACTGGACAATCTCTTTCGGAGCATCAGGGTTTCGGACGAGAACTCATCTGTTACATGGGCACTTCAATGTTTTTTAAATTTATTTGAACTCCAGACTATTTTTGCGTTCAGTATGCAGCATTCAAACCGACGTCATCAATTTCCAACACGTTCTGACATCATTTGCTATTTTTCGGTCATTTACCAATTTGTTTAGAGAGCTAAAGCAAAAATATTCACAAAGAAACTACATACAGCAAAAAAACTATATAAAAAGTTGTTGGGGCGCTGCCCAGTGGGCCTGCCAGACCTAGGGTGTGCAAATTCAGGCCCAGAAGGGCCAGCAGGCTCACAGGGCAGCGCGCCATAGTTAGGCTCAGAAGCTGCTATATAGAGAAGTTCGAAGGAGCAGCCGCGGCTGGGTTTATAAACCAGTGCGGCTGCCCTTCGCTCGGCGAGGTGGGACTAAACATTGTGCACCATGGGTGGCAGCGCACAAACATTAGTACCGGTTGGTGGCTCCAACCGGTACTAATGCGTGGGCCTTTAGTACCGGTTCATGCCACGAACCGGTACTAAAGGGTCCGTTTCCCGCCGCTTGACCTGGCAAAAATTGGCCTTTAGTACCGGTTGGTGGCTCCAACCGGTACTAAAGGCCCCTCCTATATATACTTACGAAAAATTCAGTTTCATCGTCCACCACTTCTTCTCCAACTTCTTCGCGCGACATCGCCGCCGCCGCGCCGTCGCCCATCATGTGCCGCGCTCGCCGCCCCCGCCGCGCGCCGTCGCCCCCGCCGCCCGTCGTCGTCGTCGCCCCCGCCGCCCCGTACTACGTTGCCGTCTCGATCGCGCCGTCGCCCCCGGCCCGCCGCCCGTCGTCGCGCCGTCCCCGTCGCGTCGCCGTCTCGCGCCGCCGCCCCCCGCTCGTACACACACACACACACACACACACACACACACACTGTCACAGAGAGACACACACACACATTTTTTTTACTTATTTTCTGTTTTCTGTTGTTTAGATTAATGTTAGATGAATTACGTAGATAAGAATGTTAGAATGTTAATGTTAGATGAATTATATGGAAAACTTGTTAAATATTAATGTCAATTGTTAGATGAATTAGCTAGATATTAATTAGGTATATATATGAGATTTGAACTAGTTGAATTAATATAACAAGTTTATTTTTAGTATGAAAATTAATAGAACAAGTTTATTTTAGTAAGAAAATTTAGGCATGTGAGATTATTTGAACTAGTTGAATTAATATAACTAGTTTATTTTTAGTAAGAAAATTTAGGTATATGAGATTTGATGATCTAATTAAAATATTACTATATATAGCAACATTATATATTTTAGTAAGAAAATTAATAGAACTAGTTTATTTTTAGTAAATTCTTAGTTGAATTAGTTGAATTAATAGAACTAGTTTATTTTTAGTAAGAAAATTTAGATATCTAAGATTTGATGATCTAATTAAAATATTATTATATAGAACTAGCTACTTTATTTTAATAAGAAAATTAATAGAACAAGTTTATTTTTAGTAAATCCTTAGTTGAATTAGTTGAATTAATAGAACTAGTTGAATTAATAGAAGTAGTTGAATTAGTTGAATTAATAGAACTAGTAAGTGTTTAATGTTTCACCTATATGAACATAGGAAATGTCGTCTGACGACGAAAAAGATTTCATTATGTGCGAATACTGTGAAGACCAGCGCGGCCTGTGCGGCGGAAATTTCCTTGTTGATGATAGGCGCTTCAGCATCAAGCTGGATGAGACCTTTTAAGTGGATACAGTAAGTCACAACGACAAGTCTTTTTTCGTAATTAAGCATGCCTTATATATGCTTCATTTGCTTCAACTGATAATTTTAAATTTTCACAATTCTACTAGCGCATCCCCTGCCATGCAAGAATTTTTGTCTTGGATAAGATAGATTTCTGTGCTATGGAAACTATGAAGGTAAAGAGAGTTTACCTGAAGACCGAGCATGGTTATACTTTCAACGTCAAATTATACAATGCAGACACGTACACCTATTTTGAATGCAAAACTTGGCAAGCACTATGCAAGGCTTATGCATTTGAACCTGATATGGTTATCACCTTTGATATTCGTCCGGAAGATGATATTGAAGGTAATAGAGACATCTGGGTCGATGTGCAGACGCCTCCAGTTCTACCATTATGTGAGTTTCTCAACTATATTTATGTCTTTGATATTGTTTATTCAAAAATAGTTGACAACTTATTTCCATTCAAGGAAACATGTCCGACGCTTGGTAGACAGGACCTACTACTGTCCCGGAGCTGAACTAAACTGCGAGGAGATAAGTCATTATGTTTCATGGCTTGAGGATCTTCATACTGTCAAGACAAATTTTCTTCCTGCACTTAGAAATGTTAGTACTCAAAACGTGCGACCAATAGTGATCGTATTGAACTACGGTCACATCTATTTACGAAAGATGATAAGATTTTTACTATTTGTCCTCAGTGCATCTTTTGCATACATTATTATTTTTTTTGCTAAACTTTCATTGCTAAGTATATTAATTACTATACGATGTTCTTCAACAGGGACTCCCGATGACAGTTGTGCCTCAGTGGATCAAGACTAAAGGTCACATGTCAATGGTTAGCTTACGGCCAAGATATCCTACATTGCACATGAGTGCATTCAGGATTTCTAAAAGCAATGAATGCTTAATAGGGAAAGATTGGAGCAAATTGTTAACGATCCCAGAGAAGTACTAGGGGGCAGCAATGAGAAGCGCAGCCCACGATTAGGAGACAAGTTCATCTGCATGCTCCAGTATGATGAATCAGGAGAGCTATACATGTTCTATGCTATTTTACCTGAGAGAGAGCAGCAGGAGTGATTTAGCCAGTTCATGCTCTTAGTACTTGTCCTCTCATGTCCGTGTTGTTCGTCCTGAACTTAATGCCAAAGAGTGATTTGATTTTGTGGTGTTATGAACGCTTATAATATCATGACCATGTTGAACTCGATGATATCTTTGCTTCTGGTACAAGTGAATGTTTTTTCTTTCAGCTAGTGTTGGTGGTGATTAGATAGCGGTAATGACTATGATGATTAAACAGTGGTAATGACGACTATGATGATTTTTAGCTAGCTAGTATACTGTTGTTGATGATATGACGCAAGAGTTTTTATATTAATATGATGATGATGATGATGATGAGTTATTATATCATTTATGAAAGGAACCGCAGATTACTTTCAGCTGGATGGATCCTAGCTAAGTGATCAAGTATATGCCATATCCATATTATACTTGATCACTTAATTATAGGTGATCAAGTATAATATGGATATGGCATATACTTGTTCTCACTTAGCTAGGATCCACATGCATCCAGTCGAAACTAATCTGCGGTACTTTCATCTAATGATTTAACAACTAAAATATCACTAAATTAAATTGAAAACACAAAATTAAAGGAAAAATAAAAAAAAACCAAAACACCACCAAACATTTAGTACCGGTTGGTGTTACCAACCGGTACTAATGTCCTACGCGCACCCGGGCCTGGCTCGTGCCACGTGGTGGCACTTTAGCGCCGGTTCGTGATGAACCGGTACTAAAGGGGGGACCTTTAGTCCCCACTCTTTAGTGCCGGTTGTGGAACCGGCACTAAAGGCCCTTACGAACCGGCGCTAAAGCCCGGTTCTGCACTAGTGAATCTTTATAAAAAGAATTTTCTTTTAGATTATAACGCTCTCTGTATAAATAATAATAATATAATGCTCACAAGGTTGCAGTCGTTGTTGCGTTGATATCCATTATGGTCCCATACATGGGCGATGAGATTGGGTTCCACGCATGGACCTACTAAATATGTACGTAGAATCACAGTGGTAGATGTTAGGTCAATCGACTCAACTACTTTATTGTAAACAAGAAAATTCTCGGATCCCGTTGCAATACATAGGTACACACCTATTTAAGTTAGAAAAAAAAAATTAAAGGCAACTGAATCCTGAACATGCACCATATTCATCATGTCATCTTGAAATCAATCCGAAGTTCTAAATAGCGAAGAACACGGTAAGAGGTAGCTGAAACAAATGACACGCTTGGACGAATCTTATATTACACAATGTTCATCTATCGTCGAATGTATTTATTTTGCTTGTGATCAGGCACCCTCCACGAATCAAAGCCTCATGGTTAGGTCGACCGCCTCGCCGGCTTTGTCACTCAGCTGTGGCTGTGCGGCGTTTTCGGGCGCCCGTAGTAGACCCATGAAGTCTATCTCCACCGGACGGGGACCTCCACGGCGGTATTCCTCCCAGAAGGCAAGGTTGGGTGCAAGCACAAGTAGCCACGGCCCCAAAAGACTAGAGTCAGGCACGGAGGAGGCTGGTTGGGGCATGCTTACCGGCATGTTCCGGTGGCGATTGTTGCGGCAGCTCTGCGAGGACATGTGGCCACCAAGGGCTTGGTGTGTGACCCACCTCCTACGGCAAAAAGGGCATGTGTAGCCCTCACACGATGGCCGCGGCAGCTGTTGTTGCCATGGGTTTGGTGCGCCACCGTTGGAGGCCATCTCCTGTGAGAAGGGTTTTGACATGTGCGTATCTAGCTTGAGTTTATATACGTTTGGCTCACAACGGTCAAAAGCTATGACAGTGTGAAATCTGTACAATTGAGAATTCAGACCTGTTTTACACCGATGAGAATGGTAAGTAATTGGTCGAGAGTGAAATGTGTGCGGTTAAAGAAAGAAACAAGCTATGTGCATACACTCCCAAGATCCAGGCATGCATGGGTCCCACACTGTATACATCAAGACACATATTATGAAAATAAGAATTTAAATAACCAACTATATTAAGAAAGAAACAAGAGTTATGTTGTGCATGTGCACCCAAGGCACGTGACACAAAGTTTTGCTAATGGCTTGATGAGTGCCAGTAGGGCGAGTCGCTTGTCTTGTGCACGTGCTGTATAAAAGTCATGTGATATAAAATATCTAGTGCACATCAAGAATTTTTATTGAATACAATATTATACTCCCTCCGTTTCATAATGTAGTGCCTATAGATTTTTGCAAAAGTCAAACATTACAAACTTTGACCGTATTTATAGAGAAAAGTAGGTACATCTAGAATACCAAATGCACATCATTGGATACATCATGAGTTATATTTTCAGAATGTACATGTTTGGTATTGTAGGTGTAGACAATTTTCTCTATACACTTGGTCAAAGTTGGCAAAGTTTGACTTTCACAAAAATCTATAGGCACTAATTGTGGAATGGAGGGAGTATAAACATTAGAAAATTACATAAAATGATTTGGATCATCTATGATAGATAGTAGCTATTACTAGAGTACAAGCGACTCTTCTGTTGCTGGTGCCTAGCTCTCCTCCCCATCCCCCCCTCCCCCGCCCCTCCCGCCATCGGCTGACCTTGCCGGAGCGAGGCCCCGTGCGGCGGTGGGCCATCTCGCGCCTCCTCATCCCTCGAACATTCGCAAATCTTGCTTTTCATGCTGGACATTCCCAAGGCTTTTGATTTAGTTATATAGGATTACATCTTCGATCTCCGGCAGAGAAGGGCATCCCGAGTCGGTTTAGGGCCTGAATCACCGGCTTGTTAGGACCTCGAGAGAGAAATGCAAGGTTAATTGGGAAACTGTCTGCCGCGCCGACCCATCTTGGGGGTCTCGGTGTGATCCATCTAAAAATATGTGAGGGCGATGCAGTTACGTTGTCCATGGCTTGAATGGACTGACCCAAGCAAGTTGTGGTTTGGCATGGGCAAACTTTGTGATGCCGTGGACACGAAGCTCTTCTACACCTATACCTGATTCATCATCGACAATGGGGACAAGGCACCATTATGGGATGCGTGATGGTTGGATGGGACAAGGCCGAAAGACATTGCTCCCTTTGTTTACCAGGTCGATCGAGTTAACTAGAGATTCGAGTACCAGCTTTGGAACATTCTCTTGCATGTCCAGATTAACTATGAATGTTGAGGATGCCGGTTCTTACAAATAACTGAATGGTGCCACACTCACTTAGTCCTTAAAAGTGAAATAAGTTTATTGAACAAAGTGAATTTCGTTCTTACAAATAACTGAATTTGTTTTCTGAAAGACAAAACGGTGTTTGGAATTACCGAAATTGATTTATTGAAATGCGTGGAATTAGTTTATGGGAATACTTGAAATTAGTTTTCTGAAATGAGTGAACGTAGTTTCTTAATTAATTGAAATATGTTTTTTGAAAGAATTTAAACCAGTTTTTTAAATTATTGAGATCAATTTATTGAAAGAGTGAAATTAATTTTTAAAAATGTGTGAAGTTATTTTATTGAAATCTATTTTCCGAAAGAACCGAAATCAGTTTATTGAAAAGAGTGAAATTATCCTTTTGAAATCATTGAGATATGTTTTCTGAAAGAATTGAAACAACTTATAGAAATGGATGAAATAATTGAAATCATTGAAATCATTGAAATGCTGTCTTAAAGAAAAAAAGATTTCCGGTCCGATTCCGGACGTGGACTCGGAACGAAACTGCTATGGACGCGTCTTCGACTCTACATGGAACTGGAGGATTCGATCTTTATATACCTATACGCCCGCCCTCCCATGGTCTACCTATTTTCTCATACCCGAAGAAGAGACCGTGGAAAGAATTCTTGAGGCAGCGCCATCTTTCTCCGATGATGACGACGATGGGCGTTCAGCTCCAGCCAGCCGGGCACAGCTTCCGCACCATCATTGATCCATCTCTGTTGCCGCCGAAGAAGAGGGCCGCAGCGGCGTCTCAGCTCCAGCTAGCCGCCGGGTGCAGCCTCCCCACCACCGTCCAGATCCACGAATCGCTGTTGCCACCCAAGAAGAGGCCGACGAGCACCACCACCAGCGCCTCCTCCTCCTCCTCATCTCTTGTGCTGAAGGCTTCTGCAAGGAAGAGACGGATGGATTACTACGTCGTCGACGCCGGCGGGAAGATGGCGGCCGCTCTGCAGCATGCCGGACCGGCGGGGGCGTGCGGCGCCATGATGGCCTCGAAGCGCGCCCGGAAGGCCAGCTCCAGATACAGCGCGGACGTGTGGACGCAGTGATCCAGCAGACTTCTTGAGCGGTGCGTGGTTACTTGAAGGCTGGCGGACAGACACGTAGGCTCTGGTGATCGATTACTTGAAGAATCTTCAGATCAAGTGTGTAGTTAGCAATATTGGATTGGACCAGAGTGTCAGGCTCGGCCAAGTTCCAGAGAGGGCGTGTGATCTTATTGCATCAAGACATTGTAAATTCTCATGACGTTGGATGAATCATCAGAGGTTGTAAAGGCTGCGATTGATTTCCCTTGTTTCGAGTTGTACTCTTCTCTACTCTTGGGTAATTAATTTGTGATTATTCCCGACCAATGCAACCAGTACGTACTACATACTTCTGAAGAAATGAAAAAGGAAGTCCGCTTCGGTACAACCCCTCCAAAACGTATAAAGGGCAATATAGTTTTTTCACTCATCGTATCCAGTTTTGTATGCATGTTCCATTGCATGCCCGTATAGGCTGTACGTACAAGGAGCCCAATTCTGTGCCAACACCCACAGGGTCAGCCCATTAAGAGCATCTTCAGCCGCGCCCCCAACAAGGTCCCCGGGTGACTTTTCGGCCGCCGGCGTCAAAAAATCGGCCCAGTCGCGCCCCCAAGGGCCCAATTTTCGCCGGCTCAGGCCGAAATTGGCGCCGGCGGACCCAACCCGAACCCGGCGTGCTGGGGGGCGCTCGGGGGCGCCGGGCGAATCGTTTTTGGCGCGAAAGAGCCGCGGGCCCTCCTTGCCAGCGACTTGTCTCGCTTCTCGCCGCTTCGTCGTCCTCATCGCCTCGTTTCCCGCGGCGAATCAATGCCAAAGCTGCGGCGCGCTGCGCCGGTCAGCCTCCGCCATTGATGCCTCACGGGCGGCGCAGTGAAAGCGTGACGACGCGCGTCCCCGCGCATGCCACGCGTGCTCGCGGCGCCTCCGCCTATATAAGCCGACCCCAGCGCGCCGGTGGCACGCACAGAGTCTCCACCGCCGACGCGCCCCCTCTCCCCTTCCTCCCTCTCCCCTCGCCGTCCCAGTTCAAAGAAATGGCCGAACGATTCCCAGGCGACGGCGAACGGCTTTGGCCGCCGCCACCTTCACGAGGACGAAGCTCGGCTCCTCTTCGAGGACGAGTACTCGGTCCCGCCGGACATGCGGGTGCCCGGGGCGTGGAGAATCAGCGCCGGCGGGGTCCCGGTGCCACCACCACCCACCGGGGCGGCGCGGCGTGCGGAGATCGCGCGTATGCGCCTCCCTGCCGCGGGCGGCGAGGGAGGGGCCGCGCTACGTCCCCGACAACCCGCTCTGGGAGCCGTACTTCCGCCGCCGTCACGCCGAGCAGCTCGAGGCCACCAACGGCGTCGTGCCCTCCGGCAGGCTCAACTCCGAGGGGCGGCGCCGATGGTGGGGCGTGCCCGGCTGCACGCTGGAGGCCGTCCTCGAGTACATCGAGGGCGGCAACACGCCGAGGCTGGAGTACCCCGAGCCCCCGTCCTTCTCTCGCCGCCGTGGGAGCTCGTGGACGCCGAGGCGCATGGACCCCGGGGCGTCCTCCTCCTCGTCCGGTCGGTCGACCGGCTCTCCCTGCCTCCGCCCCGTCAAGCCGGAGCCCCAGGACACGCCTGTCAGCCGGCGCACCCGCAACTCCGGTGTCCGCATCGCCGACTCCACCCCCGCCTCTGGCCGCCTCGTCCTCGTCGCGCCCAAACCGGAGCCCAGCCTCCCCCCGGAGTACGAGGAGCTAGCCCGGTGCGGTTTCTCCGACGAGGACGCCCTACGGTGGGCGCGCAACGACTACCTCCGCGACGAGATGGTCCGGCAGCGCCGGGCCCTGGAGGAGATCACCGCCCGCAAGCGTGGGCGCGAGGACGAGCACGACGTCGTGATCCTCCACAGCGACGACGACGAGGACGCCGCCGGACCGTCCAACCCGCCGCGCCAACCGGGGGAGGGTTGCAGCAGGGACGGCGGCCGCGGCGGAGGCGGCGACGACGACGACGACGACGGCGGCGGCGACTACACGCTGTTCTACAGCCTCCTCGGCATGTAGAACGGCGACGAGCGGCGAGGCGAGGGAGACGGCGGGCCTAGTAGTGTGTTTTTTTCTTTTTTGTAAAATATTTTAAATATGTATGAACTCTCGCCGTGTTTGGTTGAATTTGGTTTGAACTTGCCGAAATATGCATGAACTCGCCGAAAATGGTTGAATTTGTGCCATGTTTGTGCCGCACTTTAATTTTCACAAAAATCCGTGGGCACCGCGACTGGGTGGCATCATGCCCCCAGCATGCGTTTTGCGCCGGTGCGCCCCAGGGGCCGATTTTTAGCGCGCCAAAAAACGTCGTACATTATGGGATGGAGGGAATATTTTTTAATATTCAAAAATAGATGCAGGTATCACGCCTCCAGCGCGCGTTTTGCGCCAGTGCGCCCCAGGGGCGACTTTTAGTGCGCCAAAAAACGTCTTACATTATGGGACGGAGCGAATTTGTGCCATGTTTGTACCGCACTTTAATTTTCACAAAAATCCGTGGGCGCCGCGACTGGGTGGCATCACGCCCCAGCGCGCGTTTTGCGCCGGTACGCCCAGGGGGCGATTTTTAGCACGCCAAAAAACGTCTTACATTATGGGACGGAGAGAGTATTTTTTAATATTCAAAAATAGATGCAGGTAGTGAGACTCGAACTCATTACCACGTTGTATTCATACAATGCCACTAACCAACTATGAGAGCTGATGCTGCTGAACAGAGTGCAACTTTTGTTATTCTTATCCTAAACAACTCGTGAACAACCTATGTACCCACGCGTTCTAAAATGTTTCTCGGTCGCAGCCGTGCCGTCAGACGTGACGTAAACAAAAAAGCCAACGCCTTGTTTTTTTTTTCTGGTTTTGTCTAATTTTTCTACTGTTTTTTTCTTGATCTCCTTCTATTTTTTCATTTTCATTTTCTTTTCCTTTCTAAAATTCACGAATTTTTCTAAAATCCGGAAATTATCATAAATTCGTGAACTGTGTTTCAAGTCCGTGTCTAATTTCTTAAACTTGTGAACTTTTTCTCAAATCACTGATTTTTTTTCAAATACATGAACGATTTTCAGATCAATGAACCTGTCTCAATTTTTACAAACTTTTTCTAAAACCAGTGATTTTTTTTCAAAACCTCGTGCGAACAATCTATGTCCGAGCGAGAGGAAAGATGAACGAGAAGAAAATAGCCATTTCCTCCCAGCTACCTGCAAAATTTGGGTATATTTTAATAAAGTCCACGAGTACATCATATACAACATAGGGGTTTGGGTTAAGTTGGAAGAGTCCGTCCCATAGCACTTTTTTATTACATATTCATCAAATGGACCCAAATTTTGTCCACTGAATACTATCATCATGGCAAGCGTCCATGCCATATTTCATCTATTTTCTAGATTTCATGCAATTTCTACAGTTTTCTGTGTGTGAAAAATCCCTACAATACTGACCGAACATGACGCAACGTGTGTTTTGTGTACGAATTCGTCTAAATTTTGTGTGGAGTACTAGGATGACCATCCCCAGCAACCTAAAAATTTTGGGTATATTTTATGAAAGTCCACAAGTACCGTAGGGGTTTCGGTTAAGTCGGAAGAGTCCGTCCCATAGCACTTTTTTTTGCATATTCATCAAATGGACCCAAATTTTTTCCACATCTTTCTATCTTCATGGGAAGCATACAAACCAAGTTTCATCTATTTTTGACATTTCACACATTTTCTAGGGTTTTCCAGGTGAATAATCCCTAAAATACTGATCGGACGTGACACACGTGTGTTTGGTGTCCGAATTCGTTCAAATTTTGCATGGAGTGATAGGATGACAATGCCCATTTGCCTGCAAAATTTGAGTATATTTAATGAAAGTCCACAAGTGCGTCATGTACAACATAGAGGTTTCGGTTAAGTCGGAAGAGTCCGTCCCATAGCACTTTTTTACACATTCAACAACGTAGAGAGTAATAAAGAAATTGAATAAAGCCGACGTGTCGTACAAACCCGGTAACATGAAAGAAGAAGAAGAAGAGAATGTGTTGATAGATTTCCTAAAAAGGATTTCCCTTACGATGACATGCGATGATAGATTTCCTAAAAAAGATTTACCCTTATGATGACATGCACACACCTGATGGCACAAAGGGTGGCGAGAACTATGATTTGAAAAGAATTCCCTAACTGTTGATACCAGGCCGGTTTCCAGTCTGGAACCTTTTAGAAGGTTACTGGTTTTTTTTTAAATCGCAATGTTACAAAATGTGAAGCCTATTTATTTATTTATTCATATTTTTCAAAGAAGTTTTTTAAAATATCAAAAAATATTCGCATTTTTAGAAAAAAACAGATTTTAAAAATTGTTTGTGTTTTCAAATATTATTCAGAATTTCAAAAATCTCAGTTTCCAAAATTTATTCAGAGTTTAAAATCTGTTCTACTTTTCAGAAAATTTGTATGCATGTTAAAAAATTAATTTTGAATTTCTTTTGCGTTCAAAAGGTCACCGCTGTTAATAGTCTTAAGAAACCGCGCTGCTCCTTTGTCATTATAGTTGGGTCAGTCTAGTGGTTGGATCCTTTCCCTGAGAGTGCAAGGTCCTGTGTTCAATACATGTTGCATGCACATTTTTTAGGATTTTCGAGTGTTTCAGATAGACGACTTGCTGTTGGGCTGTCCCAGGATACTGCTAGCCACTGTTTATTTTCGCGGGCTGTCTAAAAAAAATTGTCGCTACCATATTTTGAAAAAAAAGACCATCATACCCTTTATTATGAAGGGGTATGGAGAGATCTCCTCTGTTGATGTGTTTATGGGGGTTGTACCGAAGCGGAACTAATGGAGAAGAGTCAGGATTCAGTAATGGATAGTAGTAATGTGTCGGATCCGACTTCACCATATCGTCGTGTGCTTTTTCATTAATCGTTATCACCATCTGAGTATTTGCAATCCAAGTTATATTCGGTACAATTCGAATCTACGAGTATATCTCTTATTTTTTTTGATTCAAGGGATTCCACACTAACCCAATTGATTTGAGTCTGATAAAACACAAAATGAGTTCAGAATAATCTCATCGAGGGGCACAGCCACCAGCATGATCTCAAGTACCATAGTAAAAGCTACACATAGGAGCTTGCGAAACTTAGACCACCACCACCAGCAAAACACCAGGTTTACCAAAATGAGCACTCAGAATCCATCAAGATGGTTCTACTTTAAGATTCTTCGTCACCTTCAAGAGGAGATCCATGGTCAAGACAGCACACTCACACACCAAAATGGAACCGAAGTACCTGACCTGACCACAATTGGGTTTGCCTCTATAAATACACTTAGTACTCCCTCCATAAACAAATATAAGACGTTTTAGGTCACTATCTTATATTTGTTTACAGAGGAATACACATTATACTGTAGCTTTGTACTCCCTCCGACCCAAAATAAGTGTCTTGGCTTTAGTTCGGAGCAAGGTTTACGAGTCGACAAGTCGACGAGTCGTTCCGAGGTTGAGACTCATAGGCTAATCGTGACTAGTCTAGACTAGTGCTGGACTAGTCGACATGGTACTGTAGTACTCAACTACTAATAACTAGTAGTATGTAGTTTTTTTTTGAGCGGTGTATGTAGTATACCGAAAAAGGCTTTCGCCCCGCTTTATATATAAAGCATCAAACCACAAGCATTCAGACAAACACACGCTACGCCACCGCAACACACGCACACACCCAGGACAAGATACATGGGCGCTGAGCGCAGCAACACCACTCCTAGCACTACCGCCCTGAAGAGATGAAGCTACATATGACGAACCATACGCTCCAAGGCGGCGCCTTCAGGAAGGGTACGCCACCACCTGATCCAAGGATCAGAGTTTCCCCCGCAGCCGCATGACGGGCAATGAGAGCTGCGACGACGCCTTCAAGAAGGGAACGATCTTCGCCGCCGCCGGTCCGTCCGAAGATAGAGCAGGTTTTCACCTCGGCCAATATTCACCACGACCGAACGCCACACCCCGGCAACCACGCCGCCCACACGACCATGTTGACCGGGCAGCACCAAGGCACGGGCTCTGCCCAAGAGCACCGCGCAACCACCACCAGGGCCGCCGCCCCAGCATCCAAGACCTCGACACCACCTCACCCGAGACCCGCCGCACCCCAACGAAAGGGGCGAGCGGAAAGGTCCCACCTTTCGCACCCCTGGGCAACCCCCAGCGTTGAGACCCAAAGGGTCGGCCAGAACTGGCATCCACCGACCCATCCTGCTGCCCCAAGCGCGAGACGAGCTCGGTCCTGCAGCACCGAGAGGGGGACGAGGTCAGTCCTGCTGCACCGTGCGCGAGACGAGCTCGGTCCTGCGGCATCGGGCGCGAGACGAGCGGTGGACCGCAGCTGGGAGAGGACCAGCCCATTGATGGAGGTAGCGCCCGGGCGACGAGGAGATGGGGTGAAGGTCGAGACGGCCCGAACGCAGACAAACCGACGCCAGAGAAGCCGGCCGTTGCAGCGGGCAGATCCATCGAGCCACCGTGAAGCCGCCACGACACCGGTAGGCCACCACCGAGACCTACCCCTACCGCCGCCCACAGCCGGAGCAGCGGCCACGCCCAACCGCTGCCCTACTCGTGTCGCCCGGCGAGCTCCAAGCGCCGGAGCCACCGGGCACGCACCACCGGAGCCAGGCGCCGCCGGCCAGCCCCCAAAGCCAGATCCGACCGGATCCGGGAAGAGACCGGTCGCGCGCCACCTCCCGAGCCGGGAGCACCGCAGCCGCCCCGCGCACAGAACGAGGGACGCCGGAGCGCCGCCACCAGCAGGCCACCCCGCCGCCCCGCGAAACCGCCACCGCGCCGCTGGATCCCGCGGACGTCCAGCGCCGCCGCTGGAAGGAGCCGCCCCGCGCCGGCGCCCCCAAGCGGACGGGGAAGGAGGGCCCCGCCGCCGCCGCGCCCCCCGGGCTTTGCCCGACGGAGCTCGCCGGCGACGGCGGGGGGAAGGGGAGGGAGGCGGGGCCGAGGGCCGCGGCCGCAGGGAGCCCCCCGGGCGCGCGCGAGCGCGCCGCGGGAGGGTTGGGGAAGGAGGGGGGGGAGCGGGGCGGGCCGGGCGGCGCGCGCCCGGCGGCCGGCGGCGGCGGGGAGGCTAGTTCGGGGCAGCGGCGGCGAGGGAAGGAACCCTAGCGGAGCGGGTCCGGTGTATGCAGTATATACTAACAGTACACTATGCAATAACACCAGAAGTGCTAGGCGACGCTCACCAAGCCCAGCCCAGCGCCACGCAGCAGCCCCCCAGCTGGCCATTTGGGCCCAAGTGGCCAGCCTACTTAGCTCCCAGTCACTGGAACCCTAGCTCCCGATCGATCCCATTGCAGCCGCCAGCATCACACAAGGGAGCGCGCGCGCAACCCATGCCTCCGGCCGCTGCCGCCAATCACCGCTATACCTCCTCCTCTCCTCTCCTCTATCTCTCTTCCTTCTCTCTTGTCTCAGGGCCGCGCACTCCAACGTGTCACAGCTATGGCCTCTGCCCAAGCATGAGCTTCGGCCAGGCTGGATGACTTATCCCCTCAAAATTTTGAGTCGCTCGACTCAAATAGCTCGACTAGTCCAGACTAGTCTATGACTAGTTTGTCGACTGCTCGACTCGACCAAGTAGTCTACACGAGATTTGCAGTCGACACTCAAGTTGCGGCTCGTAGACTAGTCTGTCGACTAGTCCCTCAACTCGTAATCAGTGGTTCGGAGGGAGTATAATATAAGATGTTATTTTGGGACAGAGGGAGTAATAAAGCACAGGCAAAATCAATGTATTCTATGACAAAGGAGGATCATATAGAAGCTACGCCATTGATGCTATAATCGAACAGGAGCGCCTAGCGAAATGAAAGCACAACTGAAATCAGGACGGCACAACAGCACAGCTGAAATCAGGATGGCACAACAGCACGAGCACGCAGCAGTAGACAATTGCTCTGCTTAAACAAAGTCACACCACCAGTCCATCACATTGTTGTAGTGGAAATTAACTGAATAGAATCAGACCTGAATTAAGTTTACGGGTACAGGTGGTGAACTTCTAAACAACTACTCCCTCCGTCTCAAAATAAGTGTCTCAAGCTTAGTAGTACTAAGCTTGAGACACTTATTTTGAGACGGAGGGAGTACGTATTACATCAAAGTGAAATTACTAAAATGCAAAGAAGCAACACTCACAAACCGAGATACAGAAGTATGCTTACCAGCGTAATGACTGGCCTCACTCTACTTTTTAGCTTTTTCGTGTGCCTTGTTTATGGGTGGGAATGCCGTTAAGTGGGCTGGGGCACCTGGATGGCCTGCTCCTGTCCAGGTTGTGGCAGCGGGATCATGCACTGTGTACACGTGTGCTTTCCTTTATACACGACATGGAAGAGCTCATGGCAATCGTCTGTGCGCGATCAAGATTCACTTGTTGAAAGGGCTGCGCTCTAGGATAGGCGACCTCGCTGCGCTTCCGCCGCTGGCCACTCCGGCCACGGCGGCCACCATGCCGCTGGCCACCTCGGCCTCAGCGGCCAACCCACCGACCCCCGCGCCGCCCTCGGCAGGGGCGGACCTACGTAATGCCAACCGGTGTCACAGGACACCGGGTAATTGTTCTGATTACGTTATATATATAGCCCGTTTAGGCCCTGTGACACCGGTAAAAATTGTTGTTGGACACCGGCGAGAAGCCACTAGACTAAGCGCTCGCGCAGCCCATCTAATGGCCCATGCAGTCATGCATCCCGAGAGCTGATCAATCTGGATTAGGGGGTCCTCGGACAGCCGGACTATATGCCTTGGCCGGACTGTTGGACTATGAAAGCGATCGCCGGGTGATGGGAAATCAGCTATTGTTGCAGCAAATTCTTTGGTCCGGGATGGTACGCTCCAGGTACCAGCGCCTTCGCCCGTTGCCCAGAGCCCTAGCAGCAAACAGGAATCAAAGAGAACCAAGATGAGTTCAGCGACGGATGAGGATGTGGAGAATAACATGGGCAGTCATGGCAAGACTGTCACATATTTGGCGGGCTCCTTCGAAGAGCGCTGCCGGGCCCAATGAATATATTCTGCTGGAATTGTCGTGGTTCGGGTAAAGCCGCGACAGTTCGAGAGCTTCACGAATTTGCGAGGCAATTTACCCCTACCCTCTTATGCATTGTTGAAACTCAAATGGATAGTACTAGGGTAGAAGCTTTGTCGGGAACGCTTGGATTTGATAGTTCTTATGCTGTTAGTAGTGATGGTAGAAGTGGTGGCATTGGCTTGTTTTGGAACAACTCAATAAATGTTGAAATTCTTGGTTATTCTGGTTATCATCTCGACGTTTCCATTGAGGAACAAGGTACGGCCAAGTGGAGAATGACGTGCGTGTACGGAGAGGTGCAAACGCACTTGAGGCATCAAACATGATCAACACCAGGACGCAATGGGTGTTCGATTCATCACAATGTAACTAGATTATTGACTCTAGTGCAAGTGGGAGACTGTTGGAAATATGCCCTAGAGGCAATAATAAATGGTTATTATTGTATTTCTTTGTTCATGATAATTGTCTATTGTTCATGCTATAATTGTGTTATCCGGAAATCGTAATACATGTGTGAATACATAGACCACAACGTGTCCCTAGTAAGCCTCTAGTTGACTAGCTCGTTGATCAACAGATAGTCATGGTTTCCTGGCTATGGACATTGGATGTCATTGATAACGGGATCACATCATTAGGAGAATGATGTGATGGACAAGACCCAATCCTAAGCATAGCTCAAAGATCGTGTAGTTCGTTTGCTAGAGCTTTTCCAATGTCAAGTATCTTCTCCTTAGACCATGAGATCGTGCAACTCCCGGATACCGTAGGAGTACTTTGGGTGTGCCAAACGTCACAACGTAACTGGGTGACTATAAAGGTACACTACGGGTATCTCCGAAAGTGTCTGTTGGGTTGGCACGGATCGAGACTGGGATTTGTCACTCCGTATGACGGAGAGGTATCTCTGGGCCCACTCGGTAATGCATCATCATAATGAGCTCAATGTGACTAAGGCGTTAGTCACGGGATCATGCATTGCGGTACGAGTAAAGAGACTTGCCGGTAACGAGATTGAACAAGGTATTGGGATACCGACGATCGAATCTCGGGCAAGTAACATACCGATTGACAAAGGGAATTGTATACGGGATTGATTGAATCCTCGACATCGTGGTT
This sequence comes from Triticum aestivum, assembly GCF_018294505.1. Classification (NCBI taxonomy): domain Eukaryota; kingdom Viridiplantae; phylum Streptophyta; class Magnoliopsida; order Poales; family Poaceae; genus Triticum; species Triticum aestivum. The sequence goes on along the minus strand of NC_057802.1, from coordinate 10,286,959 downwards.
CATCCGATGAGATCATCGTGGAACATGTGGGAGCCAACATGGGTATCCAGATCCCGCTGTTGGTTATTGACCGGAGAGGCGTCTCGGTCATGTCTGCATGTCTCCCGAACCCGTAGGGTCTACACACTTAAGGTTCGGTGACGCTAGGGTTGTAGAGATATGAGTATGCGGAAACCCGAAAGTTGTTCGGAGTCCCGGATGAGATCCCGGACGTCACGAGGAGTTCCGGAATGGTCCGGAGGTGAAGAATTATATATAGGAAGTCAAGTTTCGGCCACCGGGAAAGTTTCGGGGGTCACCGGTATTGTACCGGGACCACCGGAAGGGTCCCGGGGGTCCACCGGGTGGGGCCACCTATCCCGGAGGGCCCCATGGGCTGAAGTGGGAAGGGAACCAGCCCTTAGTGGGCTGGGGCGCCCCCCATGGGCCTCCCCCCTGCGCCTAGGGTTGGAAACCCTAGGGTGGGGGGGCGCCCCACTTGCCTTGGGGGGCAAGTTCCCCCCTGGCCGCCGCCCCCCCATCCAGATGGGTCCTGGCCGGCGCCCCCCCTCCCAGGGGGCCTATATAAAGGGGGGGAGGGAGGGCAGCAACACAACAGCCTTGGGCGCCTCCCTCCTCCCCTGCAACACCTCTCCCTCTCGCAGAAGCTCGGCGAAGCCCTGCCGAGACCCCGCTACATCCACCACCACGCCGTCGTGCTGCTGGATCTCCATCAACCTCTCCTTCCCCCTTGCTGGATCAAGAAGGAGGAGAACGTCGCTGCACCGTACGTGTGTTGAACGCGGAGGTGCCGTCCGTTCGGCACTCGGTCATCGGTGATTTGGATCACGGCGAGTACGACTCCATCAACCTCGTTCATTGGAACGCTTCCGCTCGCGATCTACAAGGGTATGTAGATGCACTCCTTTCCCCTCGTTGCTAGTATACTCCATAGATGGATCTTGGTGAGCGTAGGAAAATTTTAAAATTCTGCTACGATCCCCAACAGTGGCATCATGAGCCAGGCCTATGCGTAGTTACTATGCACGAGTAGAACACAAAGCAGTTGTGGGCGTAGATGTTGCCAATTCTTCTTGCCGCTACTAGTCTTATCTTGTTTCGGCGGCATTGTGGGATGAAGCGGCCCGGACCGACCTTACACGTACGCTTACGTGAGACAGGTTCCACCGACTGACATGCACTAGTTGCATAAGGTGGCTAGCGGGTGTCTGTCTCTCCCACTTTAGTCGGAACGGATTCGATGAAAAGGGTCCTTATGAAGGGTAAATAGAAATTGGCATATCACGTTGTGGTCATACGTAGGTAAGAAACGTTCTTGCTAGAAACCTACAAGCCACGTAAAAACTTGCAACAACAATTAGAGGACGTCTAACTTGTTTTTGCAGCATGTGCTATGTGATGTGATATGGCCAGAAGATGTGATGAATGATATATGTGATGTATGAGATTGATCATATTCTTGTAATAGGAATCACGACTTGCATGTCGATGAGTATGACAACCGGCAGGAGCCATAGGAGTTGTCTTTATTATTTTGTATGACCTGCGTGTCATTGAATAACGCCATGTAAATTACTTTACTTTATTGCTAAACGCGTTAGCCATAGAAGTAGAAGTAATCGTTGGCGTGACAACTTCATGAAGACACAATGATGGAGATCATGATGATGGAGATCATGGTGTCATGCCGGTGACGAAGATGATCATGGTGCCCCGAAGATGGAGATCAAAGGAGCAAAATGATATTGGCCATATCATGTCACTATTTGATTGCATGTGATGTTTATCATGTTTTGCATCTTATTTGCTTAGAACGACGGTAGTAAGTAAGATGATCCCTTATAATAATTTCAAGAAAGTGTTCACCCTAACTGTGCACCGTTGCGAAGGTTCGTTGTTTCGAAGCACCACGTGATGATCGGGTGTGATAGATTCTAACGTTCGCATACAACGGGTGTTGACGAGCCTAGCATGTACAGACATGGCCTCGGAACACACGCAATACACTTAGGTTGACTTGACGAGCCTAGCATGTACAGACATGGCCTCGGAACACGGAGGACCGAAAGGTCGAGCATGAGTCGTATAGAAGATACGATCAACATGGAGATGTTCACCGATCTTGACTAGTCCGTCTCACGTGATGATCGGACACGGCCTAGTTAACTCGGATCATGTTTCACTTAGATGACTAGAGGGATGTCTATCTGAGTGGGAGTTCATTGAATAATTTGATTATATGAACTTAATTATCATGAACTTAGTCTAAAATCTTTACAATATGTCTTGTAGATCAAATGGCCCACGTTGTCCTCAACTTCAACGCGTTCCTAGAGAAAACCAAGCTGAAAGATGATGGCAGCAACTATACGGACTGGGTCCGGAACCTGAGGATCATCCTCATAGCAGCCAAGAAAGATTATGTCCTAGAAGCACCGCTAGGTGAAGCACCAATCCCAGAGAACCAAGACGTTATGAACGCTTGGCAATCACGTGCTGATGATTACTCCCTCGTTCAGTGCGGCATGCTTTACAGCTTAGAACCGGGGCTCCAAAAGCGTTTTGAGAAGCATGGAGCATATGAGATGTTCGAAGAGCTGAAAATGGTTTTCCAAGCTCATGCCCGGGTCGAGAGATATGAAGTCTCCGACAAGTTCTTCAGCTGTAAAATGGAGGAGAATAGTTCTGTTAGTGAGCACATACTCAGAATGTCTGGGTTACACAACCGCTTGTCTCAGCTGGGAGTTAATCTCCCGGATGACGCGGTCATTGACAGAATCCTTCAGTCGCTTCCACCAAGCTACAAGAGCTTTGTGATGAACTTCAATATGCAGGGGATGGAAAAGACCATTCCTGAGGTATATTCGATGCTGAAATCAGCGGAGGTGGAGATCAGAAAAGAACATCAAGTGTTGATGGTGAATAAAACCACTAAGTTCAAGAAGGGCAAGGGTAAGAAGAACTTCAAGAAGGACGGCAAGGGAGTTGCCGCGCCCGGTAAGCCAGTTGCCGGGAAGAAGTCAAAGAATGGACCCAAGCCTGAGACTGAGTGCTTTTATTGCAAGGGAAGTGGTCACTGGAAGCGGAACTGCCCCAAATACTTAGCGGACAAGAAGGCCGGCAACACCAAAGGTATATGTGATATACATGTAATTGATGTGTACCTTACCAGTACTCGTAGTAGCTCCTGGGTATTTGATACCGGTGCGGTTGCTCATATTTGTAACTCAAAACAGGAACTGCGGAATAAACGGAGACTGGCAAAGGACGAGGTGACGATGCGCGTCGGGAATGGTTCCAAGGTCGATGTGATCGCCGTCGGCACGCTACCTCTGCATCTACCTACGGGATTAGTTTTAAACCTCAATAATTGTTATTTAGTGCCAGCTTTGAGCATGAACATTGTATCTGGATCTCGTTTAATTCGAGATGGCTACTCATTTAAATCCGAGAATAATGGTTGTTCTATTTATTTGAGAGATATGTTTTATGGTCATGCCCCGCTGGTCAATGGTTTATTCTTGATGAATCTCGAACGTGATGTTACACATATTCATAGTGTGAATACCAAAAGATGTAAAGTTGATAACGATAGTCCCACATACTTGTGGCACTGCCGCCTTGGTCACATTGGTGTCAAGCGCATGAAGAAGCTCCATGCAGATGGACTTTTGGAGTCTCTTGATTACGAATCATTTGACACGTGCGAACCATGCCTCATGGGTAAGATGACCAAGACTCCGTTCTCCGGAACAATGGAGCGAGCAACCAACTTATTGGAAATCATACATACCGATGTGTGCGGTCCAATGAGTGTTGAGGCTCGCGGAGGATATCGTTATGTTCTCACTCTCACTGATGATTTAAGTAGATATGGGTATGTCTACCTAATGAAACACAAGTCTGAAACCTTTGAAAAGTTCAAGGAATTTCAGAGTGAGGTTGAGAATCAACGTGACAGGAAAAATAAAATTCTTACGATCAGATCGTGGTGGAGAATATTTAAGTCACGAATTTGGTGCGCACTTAAGGAAATGTGGAATCGTTTCACAACTCACGCCGCCTGGAACACCTCAGCGAAACGGTGTGTCCGAACGTCGTAATCGCACTCTATTGGATATGGTGCGATCTATGATGTCTCTTACCGATTTACCGCTCTCATTTTGGGGCTATGCTTTAGAGACTGCCGCATTCACTTTAAATAGGGCTCCGTCGAAATCCGTTGAGACGACACCGTATGAATTATGGTTTGGGAAGAAACCTAAGCTGTCGTTTCTAAAAGTTTGGGGATGCGATGCTTATGTCAAGAAACTTCAACCTGAAAAGCTCGAACCCAAGTCGGAAAAATGCGTCTTCATAGGATACCCTAAGGAAACTATTGGGTATACCTTCTACCTCAGATCCGAAGGCAAGATCTTCGTTGCCAAGAACGGGTCCTTTCTGGAGAAAGAGTTTCTCTCGAAAGAATTGAGTGGGAGGAAAGTGGAACTTGATGAGGTGATAGTCACCCCTTCCGAACCGGAAAGTAGCGCAGCGCGGGAAGATGTTCCTGTGGTGCCTACACCGACTGGGGAGGAAGTTAATGATGATGATCATGAAGCTTCGGATCAAGTTACTGCTGAACTTCGTAGGTCCACAAGGACACGTTCCGCACCAGAGTGGTACGGCAACCCTGTCCTGGAAATCATGTTGTTAGACAACGGTGAACCTTCGAACTATGAAGAAGCGATGGCGGGCCCGGATTCCGACAAATGGCTAGAAGCCATGAAATCCGAGATAGGATCCATGTATGAAAACGAAGTATGGACTTTGACTGACTTGCCCGATGATCGGCGAGCCATAGAAAATAAATGGATCTTTAAGAAGAAGACAGACGCGGATGGTAATGTGACCATCTATAAGGCTCGACTTGTCGCTAAGGGTTATCGACAAGTTCAAGGGGTTGACTACGATGAGACTTTCTCACCCGTAGCGAAGCTGAAGTCCGTCCGAATCATGTTAGCAATTGCCGCATACTATGATTATGAGATATGGCAGATGGACGTCAAAACGGCATTCCTTAACGGCTTCCTTAAGGAAGAATTGTATATGATGCAGCCGGAAGGTTTTGTCGATCCTAAGAATGCTAACAAAGTATGCAAGCTCCAGCGCTCAATCTATGGGCTGGTGCAAGCATCTCGGAGTTGGAACATTCGCTTTGATGAGATGATCAAAGCGTTTGGGTTTACACAGACTTATGGAGAAGCCTGTGTTTACAAGAAAGTGAGTGGGAGCTCTGTAGCATTTCTCTTATTATATGTGGATGACATACTATTGATGGGAAATGATATAGAATTCTTGGAAAGTATAAAGGCCTATTTGAATAAGTGTTTTTCAATGAAGGACCTTGGAGAAGCTGCTTATATATTAGGCATCAAGATCTATAGAGATAGATCAAGACGCCTCATTGGTCTTTCACAGAGTACGTACCTTGACAAGATATTGAAGAAGTTCAATATGGATCAGTCCAAGAAGGGGTTCTTGCCTGTATTGCAAGGTGTGCAATTGAGCACGGCTCAATGCCCGACCACGGCAGAAGATAGAGAAAAGATGAGTGTCATCCCCTATGCCTCGGCCATAGGGTCTATTATGTATGCCATGCTGTGTACCAGACCTGATGTAAACCTTGCCGTAAGTTTGGTAGGAAGGTACCAAAGTAATCCCGGCATGGAACACTGGACAGCGGTCAAGAATATCCTGAAGTACCTGAAGAGGACTAAGGATATGTTTCTCGTTTATGGAGGTGACGAAGAGCTCGTCGTAAAGGGTTACGTCGACGCTAGCTTCGACACAGATCTGGATGACTCGAAGTCACAAACCGGATACGTGTATATTTTGAATGGAGGAGCAGTAAGCTGGTGCAGTTGCAAGCAAAGCGTCGTGGCGGGATCTACATGTGAAGCGGAGTACATGGCAGCCTCGGAGGCAGCACAGGAAGCAGTCTGGATGAAGGAGTTCATTACCGACCTAGGGGTGATTCCCAATGCGTCGGGCCCGATGACTCTCTTCTGTGACAACACTGGAGCTATTGCCCTTGCGAAGGAGCCCAGGTTTCACAGGAAGACCAGGCATATCAAGCGTCGCTTCAACTCCATTCGTGAAAGTGTTCAAAATGGAGACATAGATATTTGTAAAGTACATACGGACCTGAATGTAGCAGATCCGTTGACTAAACCTCTCCCTAGAGCAAAACATGATCAACACCAGGACGCAATGGGTGTTCGATTCATCACAATGTAACTAGATTATTGACTCTAGTGCAAGTGGGAGACTGTTGGAAATATGCCCTAGAGGCAATAATAAATGGTTATTATTATATTTCTTTGTTCATGATAATTGTCTATTGTTCATGCTATAATTGTGTTATCCGGAAATCGTAATACATGTGTGAATACATAGACCACAACGTGTCCCTAGTAAGCCTCTAGTTGACTAGCTCGTTGATCAACAGATAGTCATGGTTTCCTGACTATGGACATTGGATGTCATTGATAACGGGATCACATCATTAGGAGAATGATGTGATGGACAAGACCCAATCCTAAGCATAGCTCAAAGATCGTGTAGTTCGTTTGCTAGAGCTTTTCCAATGTCAAGTATCTTCTCCTTAGACCATGAGATCGTGCAACTCCCGGATACCGTAGGAGTACTTTGGGTGTGCCAAACGTCACAACGTAACTGGGTGACTATAAAGGTACACTACGGGTATCTCCGAAAGTGTCTGTTGGGTTGGCACGGATCGAGACTGGGATTTGTCACTCCGTATGACGGAGAGGTATCTCTGGGCCCACTCGGTAATGCATCATCATAATGAGCTCAATGTGACTAAGGCGTTAGTCACGGGATCATGCATTGCGGTACGAGTAAAGAGACTTGCCGGTAACGAGATTGAACAAGGTATTGGGATACCGACGATCGAATCTCGGGCAAGTAACATACCGATTGACAAAGGGAATTGTATACGGGATTGATTGAATCCTCGACATCGTGGTTCATCCGATGAGATCATCGTGGAACATGTGGGAGCCAACATGGGTATCCAGATCCCGCTGTTGGTTATTGACCGGAGAGGCGTCTCGGTCATGTCTGCATGTCTCCCGAACCCGTAGGGTCTACACACTTAAGGTTCGGTGACGCTAGGGTTGTAGAGATATGAGTATGCGGAAACCCGAAAGTTGTTCGGAGTCCCGGATGAGATCCCGGACGTCACGAGGAGTTCCGGAATGGTCCGGAGGTGAAGAATTATATATAGGAAGTCAAGTTTCGGCCACCGGGAAAGTTTCGGGGGTCACCGGTATTGTACCGGGACCACCGGAAGGGTCCCGGGGGTCCACCGGGTGGGGCCACCTATCCCGGAGGGCCCCATGGGCTGAAGTGGGAAGGGAACCAGCCCTTAGTGGGCTGGGGCGCCCCCCATGGGCCTCCCCCCTGCGCCTAGGGTTGGAAACCCTAGGGTGGGGGGGGGCGCCCCACTTGCCTTGGGGGGCAAGTCTCCCCCCTGGCCGCCGCCCCCCCATCCAGATGGGCTCCTGGCCGGCGCCCCCCCTCCCAGGGGGCCTATATAAAGGGGGGGAGGGCAGCAACACAACAGCCTTGGGCGCCTCCCTCCTCCCCTGCAACACCTCTCCCTCTCGCAGAAGCTCGGCGAAGCCCTGCCGAGACCCCGCTACATCCACCACCACGCCGTCGTGCTGCTGGATCTCCATCAACCTCTCCTTCCCCCTTGCTGGATCAAGAAGGAGGAGAACGTCGCTGCTCCGTACGTGTGTTGAACGCGGAGGTGCCGTCTGTTCGGCACTCGGTCATCGGTGATTTGGATCACGGCGAGTACGACTCCATCAACCTCGTTCATTGGAACGCTTCCGCTCGCGATCTACAAGGGTATGTAGATGCACTCCTTTCCCCTCGTTGCTAGTATACTCCATAGATGGATCTTGGTGAGCGTAGGAAAATTTTAAAATTATGCTACGATCCCCAACAGGTGATGCATAGCAACGAGAGGGGAGAGTGTGTCCACGTACCCTCGTATACCGAAAGCGGAAGCATTAGCACGACGTGGTTGATGTAGTCGTACGTCTTCACGATCCGACCGATCAAGTACCGAACGCACGGCACCTCCGAGTTCGGCACACGTTCAACTCGATGACATCCCTCGAACTCCGATCCAGCCGAGCTTTGAGGGAGAGTTCCGTCAGCACGACGGCATGGTGACGATGATGATGTTCTACCGACGCAGGGCTTCGCCTAAGCACTGCTACGATATTATCGAGGTGGATTATGGTGGAGGGGGGCACCGCACACGGCTAAGAGATCCAAGGGATCAATTGTTGTGTCTCCAAGGGGTGCCCCCCTCCCCGTATATAAAGGACTGGAGGAGGGGGACGGCCGGCCCTCTCTATGGCGCGCCCTTGGAGGAGTCCTACTCCCACCGGGAGTAGGATTTCCCCCTTCCAAGTAGTAGAAGTAGGAGTCAAGGAAAGGGGAAAGAGAAGAGAAGGAAGGAGGGGGCGCAGCCCCTCCCCCTAGTCCAATTGGGACTAGGCCTTGGGGGCGCGCGCAGCCTCTCCTCTCTCTTTCCCCTAAAGCCCAATAAGGCCCATATACTCCCCGGCGAATTCCCATAACTCTCCGGTACTCCGAAAAATACCCGAATCATTCGGAACCTTTCCAATGTCCGAATATAGTCGTCCAATATATCGATCTTTACGTCTCGACCATTTCGAGACTTCTCGTCATGTCCCCGATTTCATCCGGTACTCCGAACTACCTTCGGTATATCAAAACACACAAACTCATAATATAACCGTCATCAAACTTTAAGTGTGCGGACCCTACGGGTTCGAGAACTATGTAGACATAACCGAGACACGTCGCCGGTCAATAACCAATAGCGGAACCTGGATGCTCATATTGGCTCCCACATATTCTACGAAGATCTTTATCGGTCAAACCGCATAACAACATACGTTGTTCCCTTTGTCATCGGTATGTTACTTGCCCAAGATTCGATCGTCGATATCTCAATACCTGTTTCAATCTCATTACCGGCAAGTCTCTTTACTCGTTCCGTAATACATCATCCCGCAACTAACTCATTAGTTACAATGCTTGCAAGGCTTATAGTGATGTGCATATTCGAGTGGGCCCAGAGATACCTCTCCGACAATCGGAGTGACAAATCCTAATCTCGAAATACGCCAACCCAACAAGTACCTTCGGAGACACCTGTAGAGCACCTTTATAATCACCCAGTTACATTGTGACGTTTGGTAGCACACAAAGTGTTCCTCCGATAAACGGGAGTTGCATAATCTCATAGTCATAGGAACATGTATAAGTCATGAAGAAAGCAATAGCAACATACTAAACGATCAAGTGCTAAGCTAACAGAATGGGTCAAGTTAATCACATCATTCTCTAATGATGTGATCCCGTTAATCAAATGACAACTCATGTCTATGGCTAGGAAACTTAACCATCTTTGATTCAACGAGCTAGTCAAGTAGAGGCATACTAGTGACACTCTGTTTGTCTATGTATTCACACATGTATTATGTTTCCGGTTAATACAATTCTAGCATGAATAATAAACATTTATCATGAAATAAGGAAATAAATAATAACTTTATTATTGCCTCTAGGGCATATTTCCTTCAGTCTCCCACTTGCACTAGAGTCAATAATCTAGATCACATCGCCATGTGATTTAACATCAATAGTTCACATCACCATGTGATTGACACCCATAGTTCACATTGTCATGTGACCAACACTCAAAGGGTTTACTAGAGTCAGTAATCTAGTTCACATCTATATGTGATTAACACCCAAAGAGTACTAAGGTGTGATCATGTTTTGCTTGTGAGAGAAGCTTAGTCAACGGGTCTGCCAAAATTCAGATCCGTATGTATTTTGCAAATTTCTATGTCTACAATGCTTTGCACGGAGCTACTTTAGCTAATTGCTCTCACTTTCAATATGTATCCAGGTTGAGACTTAGAGTCATCTGGATTAGTGTCAAAAACTTGTATCGACATAACCCTTTACGACGGACCTTTTGTCACCTCCATAATCAAGAAACATATCCTTATTCCACAAAGGATAATTTTGACCGCTGTCCAGTGATCTACTCCTAGATCACTATTGTACTCCCTTGCCAAACTCAGTGGTAAGGTATACAATAGATCTGGTACACAGCATGGCATACTTTATAGAACCTGTGGCCGAGGCATAGGGAATGACTTTCATTCTCTTTTTATCTTCTGCCGTGGTCGGGCTTTGAGTCTTACTCAATTTCACACCTTGTAACAAAGGCAAGAACTCTTTCTTTGACTGTTCCATTTTGAACTACTTCAAAATCTTGTCAAGGTATGTAGTCATTGAAAAAACTTATCAAGCGTCTTGATCTATCTCTATAGATCTTGATGCTGAATATGTAAGCAGCTTCACCGAGGTCTTTCTTCGAAAACTCCTTTCAAACACTCCTTTATGCTTTGCAGAATAATTCTATATTATTTCCGATCAACAATATGTCATTCACATATACTTATCAGAAATGTTGTAGTGCTCTCACTCACTTTCTTGTAAATACAGGCTTCACCGCAAGTCTGTATAAAACTATATGCTTTGATCAACTTATCAAAGCGTATATTCCAACTCTGAGATGCTTGCACCAGTCCATAGATAGATCGCTGGAGCTTGCACATTTTGTTAGCACCTTTAGGATTGACAAAACCTTATGGTTGCATCATATACAACTCTTCTTTAATACATCCATTAAGGAATGCAGTTTTGTTTATCCATTTGCCAGATTTCATAAAATGCGGCAATTGCTAACATGATTCGGACAGACTTAAGCATAGATACGAGTGAGAAACTCTCATCGTAGTCAACACCTTGAACTTGTCGAAAACCTTTTTGCGACAATTCTAGCTTTGTAGATAGTAACACTACTATCACGTCCGTCTTCCTCTTGAAGATCCATTTAATCTCAATGGCTCACCAATCATCGGGCAAGTCAATCAAAGTCCATACTTTGTTCTCATACATGGATCCCATCTCAGATTTCATGGCCTCAAGCCGTTTTGCGGAATCTGGGCTCATCATCGCTTCCTCATAATTCGTAGGTTCGTCATGGTCAAGTAACATGACCTCCAGAATAGGATTACCGTACCACTCTGGTGCGGATCTTACTCTGGTTGACCTACGAGGTTCAGTAGTAACTTGATCTGAAGTTTCATGATCATCATCATTAGCTTCCTCACTAATTGGTGTAGGAGTCACAGGAACAGATTTCTGTGATGAACTACTTTCCAATAAGGGAGTAGGTACAGTTACCTCATCAAGTTCTACTTTCCTCCCACTCACTTCTTTCGAGAGAAACTCCTTCTCTAGAAAGGATCCATTCTCAGCAATGAATGTCTTGCCTTTGGATCTGTGATAGAAGGTGTACCCAACTGTCTCCTTTGGGTATCCTATGAAGACACATTTCTCCGGTTTGGGTTTGAGCTTATCAGGATGAAACTTTTTCACATAAACATCGCAACCCCAAACTTTAAGAAACGACAACTTTGGTTTCTTGCCAAACCACAGTTCACAAGGAGTCATCTCAACGGATTTAGATGGTGCCCTTTTTAACGTGAATGCATCTGTCTCTAATGCATAACCCCAAAACGATAGTAGTAAATCGGTAAGAAACATCATAGATTGCACTATATCCAATAAAGTACGGTTATGACATTCGGACACACCATTATGCTGTGGTGTTCCAGATTGCGTGAGTTGCGAAACTATTCCGCATTTTTTCAAATGAAGACCAAACTCTGCTGTGGTGTTCCAGATTGCGTGAGTTGCGAAACTATTCCGCATTGTTTCAAATGAAGACCAAACTCGTCACTCAAATATTCTCCTCCACAATCAGATCGTAGAAACTTTATTTTCTTGTTACGATGATTTTCCACTTCACTCTGAAATTAATGAACTCTTCAAATGTTTCAGACTTATGTTTCATCAAGTAGATATACCCATATCTGCTCAAATCATCTGTGAAGGTCAGAAAATAACGATACCCGCCGCGAGCCTCAATATTCATCGGACCACATACATCAGTATGTATGATTTCCAATAAGTCAGTTGCTCGCTCCATTGTTTCGGAGAACGGAGTCTTAGTCATCTTGCCCATAAGGCATGGTTCGCAAGCATCAAGTGGTTCATAATCAAGTGATTCCAAAAGTCCATTAGCATGGAGTTTCTTCATGCGCTTTACACCAATATGACCTAAACGGCAGTGCCACAAATAAGTTGCACTATCATTATTAACTTTGCATCTTTTGGTTTCAATATTATGAATATGTGTATCACTACGATCGAGATCCAACGAACCATTTTCATTGGGTGTGTAACCATATAAGGTTTTATTCATGTAAACAGAACAACAATTGTTCTCTAACTTAAATGAATAACCGTATTGCAATAAACATGATCAAATCATATTCATGCTCAACACAAATACTAAATAACACTTATTTAGGTTCAACACTAATCCCGAAAGTATAGGGAATGTGCGATGATGATCATATCAATTTTGGAACCACTTCCAACACACATCGTCACTTCACCCTTAACTAGTCTCTGTTCATTCTGCAACTCCAGCTTCGAGTTACTAATCTTAGCAACTGAACCAGTATCAAATACCGAGGGGTTGCTATAAACACTAGTAAAGTACGCATCAATAACATGTATATCAAATATAGCTTTGTTCACTTTGCCATCCTTCTTATCCACCAAATACTTAGGGCAGTTTCACTTCCAGTGACCAGTCCCTTTGCAGTAGAAGCACTCAGTTTCAGGCTTAGGTCCAGACTTGGGCTTTTTCACTTGAGAAGCAACTTGCTTGCCGTTCTTCTTGAAGTTCCCCTTTCTTCCCTTTGTCCCTTTATTTGAAACTAGTGGTCTTGTTAACCATCAACACTTGATGCTCTTTCTTGATTTCTACCTTCGTCGATTTCAGCATCGCGAAGAGCTCGGGAATTACTTTGGTCATCCCTTGCATATTATAGTTCATCACGAAGTTCTAATAACTTGGTGATAGTGACTAGAGAATTCTGTCAATTACTATCTTATCTGAAAGATTAACTCCCACTTGATTCAAGCAATTGTATTACCCAGACAATCTGAGCATATGCTCACTGGTTGAGCTATTCTCCTCCATCTTATAGGCAAAGTACTGTTAGAGATCTCATACCTCTTGACACGGGCATGAGTATGAAATACCAATTTCAACTCTTGGAACATCTCATATGCTCCATGGCGTTCTAAACGTTTTTGAAGTCCCGGTTCTAAGCCGCAAAGCATGGTGCACTAAACTATCAAGTAGTCATCATACCGAGCTTTGTCAAACGTTCATAACGTCCGCATCTGCTCCTGCAATAGGTCTGTCACCTAGCGGTGCATCAAGGACATAATTCTTCTGTGCAGCAATGAGGATAAACCTCAGATCACGGATCCAATCCGCATCATTGCTACTAACATCTTTCAACTTAGTTTTCTCTAGGATCATATAAAAAATAAACGGGGAGCAACATCGCGAGCTATTGATCTACAGCATAGATATGCTAATACTACCAGGACTAAGTTCATGATAAATTAAAGTTCAGTTAATCAAATTATTAAAGAACTCCCACTTAGATAGACATCCCTCTAATCCTCTAAGTGATCACGTGATCCATATCAACTAAACCATGTCCGATCATCACGTGAGATGGAGTAGTTTCAATGGTGAATATCACTATGTTGATCATATCTACTATACGATTCACGCTCGACCTTTCGGTCTCAGTGTTCTGAGGCCATATCTGTTTTGCACCCGTTGTATTTGAACGTAGAGCCTATCACACCCGATCATCACGCGGTGTCTCAGCACGAAGAACTTTCGCAACGATGCATACTCAGGGAGAACACTTGTACCTTGATAATTTAGTGAGAGATCATCTTATAATGCTACCGTCAATCAAAGCAAGATAAGATGCATAAAAGATAAACATCACATGCAATCAATATAGGTGATATGATATGGCCATCATCATCTTGTGCTTGTGATCTCCATCTCCGAAGCACCGTCATGATCACCATCGTCACCGGCGCGACACCTTGATCTCCATCGTAGCATCCTTGTTGTCTCGCCAACTTATGCTTCTACGACTATCACTACCGCTTAGTGATAAAGTAAAGCATTACAGGGCGATTGCATTGCATACAATAAAGCGACAACCATATGGCTCCTGCCAGTTGCTGATAACTCGGTTACAAAACATGATCATCTCATACAATAAAATATAGCATCATGTCTTGACCATATCACATCACAACATGCCCTGGAAAAACAAGTTAGACGTCCTCTACTTTGTTGTTGCAAGTTTTACGTGGCTGCTACGGGCTGAGCAAGAACCGTTCTTACCTACGCATCAAAACCACAACGATAGTTTGTCAAGTTGGTGCTGTTTTAACCTTCGCAAGGACCGGGCGTAGCCACACTTGGTTCAACTAAAGTTGGAGAAACTGACACCCGCTAGTCACCTGTGTGCATATCACGGCGGTAAAACCAGTCTCGCGTAAGCTTACGCGTAATGTCGGTCCAGGCCGCTTCATCCAACAATACCGCCGAACCAAAGTGTGACATGCTGGTAAGCAGTATGACTTATATTGCCCACAACTCACTTGTGTTCTACTCGTGCATATGACATCTACGCATAAAACAAAGGCTCGGATGCCACTGTTGGGTAACGTAGTAATTTCAAAAAATTTCCTACGCACACGCAAGATCATGGTGATGCATAGCAACGAGAGGGGAGAGTGTGTCCACGTACCCTCGTAGACTGAAAGCGGAAGCGTTAGCACAACGCGGTTGATGTAGTCGTACGTCTTCACGATCCGACCGATCAAGTACCGAACGCATGGCACCTCCGAGTTTAGCACACGTTCAACTCGATGACGTCCCTCGAACTCCGATCCAGCCGAGCTTTGAGGGAGAGTTCCGTCAGCACGACGGCGTGGTGATGATGATGATGTTCTACCGACGCAGGGCTTCACCTAAGCACTACTACGATATTATCGAGGTGGATTATGGTGGAGGGGGGCACCGCACACGGCTAAGAGATCCAAGGGATCAATTGTTGTGTCTCCAAGGGGTGCCCCCTCCCCGTATATAAAGGACTGGAGGAGGGGGAGGGCCGGCCCTCTCTATGGCGCGCCCTTGGAGGAGTCCTACTCCTACCGGGAGTAGGATTCCCCCCTTCCAAGTAGTAGGAGTAGGAGTCAAGGAAAGGGGAAAGAGAAGAAAAGGAAGGAGGGGGCGCAGCCCCTCCCCCTAGTCCAATTCGGACTAGGCCTTGGGGGCGCGCGCAGCCTCTCCTCTCTCTTTCCCATAAAGCCCAATAAGGCCCATATACTCCCCGGCAAATTCCCGTAACTCTCCGGTACTCCGAAAAATACCCGAATCACTCAGAACCTTTCCGATGTCCGAATATAGTCGTCCAATATATCGATCTTTACGTCTCGACCATTTCGAGACTCCTCGTCATGTCCCCGATCTCATCCGGGACTCCGAACTACCTTCAGTATATCAAAACACATAAACTCATAATATAACCGTCATCGAACTTTAAGCGTGCGGACCCTACGGGTTCGAGAACTATGTAGACATGACTGAGACACGTCTCCGGTCAATAACCAATAGCGGAACCTGGATGCTCATATTGGCTCCCACATATTCTACGAAGATCTTTATCGGTCAAACCGCATAACAACATACGTTGTTCCCTTTGTCATCGGTATGTTACTTGCCCAATATTCGATCGTCGGTATCTCAATACCTAGTTCAATCTCGTTACCGGCAAGTCTCTTTACTCGTTCCATAATACATCATGCCGCAACTAACTCATTAGTTACAATGCTTGCAAGGCTTATAGTGATGTGCATTACCGAGTGGGCCCAGAGATACCTCTCCGGCAATCGGAGTGACAAATCCTAATCTCGAAATACGCCAACCCAACAAGTACCTTCGGAGACACCTGTAGAGCACCTTTATAATCACCCAGTTACGTTGTGACGTTTGGTAGCACACAAAGTGTTCCTCCGATAAACGGGAGTTGCATAATCTCATAATCATAGGAACATGTATAAGTCATGAAGAAAGCAATAGCAACATACTAAACGATCAAGTGCTAAGCTAACGGAATGGGTCAAGTCAATCACATCATTATCTAATGATGTGATCACGTTAATCAAATGACAACTCATGTCTATGGCTAGGAAACTTAACCATCTTTGATTCAACGAGCTAGTCAAGTAGAGGCATACTAGTGACACTCTGTTTGTCTATGTATTCACACATGTATTATGTTTCCGGTTAATACAATTCTAGCATGAATAATAAACATTTATCATGAAATAAGGAAATAAATAATAACTTTATTATTGCCTCTAGGGCATATTTCCTTCAGTCTCCCACTTGCACTAGAGTCAATAATCTAGATCACATCGCCATGTGATTTAACATCAATAGTTCACATCACCATGTGATTAACACCCATAGTTCACATCGTCATGTGACCAACACTCAAAGGGTTTACTAGAGTCAGTAATCTAGTTCACATCTGTATGTGATTAACACCCAAAGAGTACTAAGGTGTGATCATGTTTTGCTTGTGAGAGAAGCTTAGTCAACGGGTCTGCCAAAATTCAGATCCGTATGTATTTTGCAAATTTCTATGTCTACAATGCTTTGCACGGAGCTACTTTAGCTAATTGCTCCCACTTTCAATATGTATCTAGGTTGAGACTTAGAGTCATCTGGATCAGTGTCAAAAACTTGTATCGACGTAACCCTTTACGACGGACCTTTTGTCACCTCCATAATCAAGAAACATATCCTTATTCCACTAAGGATAATTTTGACCGCTGTCCAGTGATCTACTCCTAGATCACTATTGTACTCCCTTGCCAAACTCAGTGGTAAGGTATACAATAGATCTGGTGGAGATCATGTGGCGACAGAGAGCTCGGATTGTGTGGCTTACGGAAGGGGACAAGAACATAATCTTTTTTCATCTACGAGCTAGTATCCGGAGAAAGAAGAATATGATCAAGGCATTACAAAACTCGTTGGGAGTGGAGATCTCTGATCCGGATGAGCTTAAAGCCCTAGCCAAGAGCTTCTATGAGAATCTGTACCAATCCGAGGGTGTGCAGAATATGGACGCGGTGCTGGAACACGTTCCCAGGAAAGTGACAGCCGCAATGAACACAAAACTTTGTGCGCCATATACGAGGGAGGAGGTCAAGGTTGCACTTTTCCAAATGTTCCCGACCAAAGCTCCGGGGCCCGATGGCTTTCCAGCCCATTTCTATCAGCGCCACTGGGATGTTTGTGGAGATGAAGTAACAAAAATAGTTCTCAAGATTGTGAAAGGTGAAGAAAGTGCAGAATCTATTAATGATACAGTTCTGGTCTTAATCCCAAAGGTAACAAACCCAATTGTTCTTGCTCAATTTCGGCCCATTAGTTTGTTTCATGTCTTGTACAAGATAGCCTCGAAGGTCATTGCAAACAGGTTGAAAGTGATCTTGCCTGATATAATCTCTGAGGAGTAGTCTGCTTTTGTCCCTGGAAGGTTGATCACGGACAATATTATCTGCGCCTATGAGTGTCTGCACTTTATGAAGCGATCTAGGGCAAAAACAAACAGCTTTTGTGCTTTGAAGTTGGACATGATGAAGGCTTATGACCAAGTGGAGTGGGACTATCTGAGAGGGATTATGACCAAGTTGGGTTTTGATCAACACTGGATAAATGTTGTGATGGGTATGGTATCCTCAGTTTCCTTTTCAGTGTGTTTCAATGGTGAAAAGCTAGGACTCTTTAAGCCAACTAGAGGTATCCGGCAGGGAGACCCAATTTCCCCCTACTTATTCTTGATTGCAGCAGAGGGCCTTTTGTGCCTCCTTAAATCAAGTTCCGAATCATCGGTGCCAGGTATAAAGGTAGCGCCTACAGCTCCAACTGTAAACCACCTTCTTTTTGCAGATGATAGCCTGTTGCTTTTCAAGGCAAGTGTGGAGGGATCAAATGCGGTGTCAAACCTACTTGATACATATTGTATGGCCTCGGGACAAAGGATCAATAATGAGAAATCATCAATCTTTTTCAGCAAGGGTTGCCCTGTTCAGTTGAAAGAGTCGATAAAGCAGAACCTGCATGTCCAGAATGAGTCCTTGAGTGAACGGTACCTTGGCATGCCAACGGATGTTGGCCACTCGAAGAATGGCACCTTCAAGTATCTTAGGGACTGAGTGTGGGAAAAATTAAAGGATGGATGGCAAAATTACTATCTTTGGCAAAGAGGTTCTGATCAAGTCGGTAGCTCAAGCAATCCCCGTCTACTCCATGGCATGCTTCCGACTTCCACGAGGTCTTTGTGAGAATATCACCTCCATCATCCGTCAATTTTGGTGGGGCTCGAAGCAAGGAAAGAGGAAGCCGTGTTGGGTTGCTTGGGATACTATAACGTTGCCAAAACATCTGGGAGGTTTGGATTTTGGTGACATGGAGATTTTCAATCTTGCTCTCCTGGCGAGACAGGCCTGGCGAACCTTTACGGATAGCACATCTCTTAGTGCTAGAATTCTCAAGGCAGTTTATTTTCCAGACTGTTCTCTGCTACAAGCTGAACTTTGATCGCATCCCTCCCAGATATGGGGGGCCATTCTAGACGGGCGTGAGGTTATGGCACATGGGCTTATTCGAAGGATAGGTGATGGTGAGACGACGAGCATTTGGAGTGATAATTGGATTCCCAGAGACAATTTCAAGTGCCCAGTAACATCGCTTGTTCCAAATGCTCCTGTTAAAGTGGCACAGCTTATTGATAACACAACTGCTAGTTGGAACGAGAATCTGGTCCGATCCGTTTTCACTCAGGGAGATGCGGAAGCCATCTTGCGGATTCCGCTATGCACACGTCAAGTCGACGACTTCTGGGCATGGCATGAAGAGACCAGAGGGGGTTTCAGTGTTCGGTCGGCCTACAGAATGATTCTGCGTTTGAAACACGCCCACGAGGCTATGTTTGATGAGCACGGCGAGACCTCGTATGATCCCAGTGAAACCAAAAAGTGGTCTATGATATGGCACCTGCAGGTCCCCTCAAATGAAGTTTTTTGTTTGGCGACTCGCCCAAAAGTCCATGCCAACTGGCACTGTTTAGAAGCATCGGCATATGGCAACGGAGGACGCTTGTCCCATCTGCGAGGCTGTCGATACCTGGAAACATGCTCTCATCTCTTGCCCGATGGCGGCTAGTGTTTGGGCACTGGCACCGGAAGAACTCGTAGCTCACATGATTGATCGGGGAGAGGATAATCCGAGGGAGTGGCTGTTTTCCATGCATGAATTGTTGCCAAGGGAACAGTTTGATCAACTGGTGGTCACTTTATGGGCGCTCTGGGGGGTACGGAGGAAGGCAATTCATGAAAACATCTTCCAAACACCTCATTCAGTTCATACGTTCATAACAAAATACTTGGCCGAACTGCAAATTGTCAACAGGAGATCACCGGGGGTCCGTGTGCCCGCTGTGACGCGATCTCAGACTTGGTTGGCTCCTACGGTTGGCAATGCAAAGATGAACGTGGATGCTGCTGTGTATAGCAATGGATTCGGAGCTGTGGGTGCAATTTGCAGAGATGATAGTGGCATGTTCTTGGGGGCCTCAACACTCTGTTTCAACCACATTGTTGATCCGACGACTTTGGAAGCACTGGCTTTAGCGGACGACCTGTATGAGCGAAGGATTCAAGTGGCTTCAGACTGTAAGGTGGTGGTACAAGATCTGAAGATGGATAACTCGTCAAGCTACAGTGCCATTGTACATGAAATAATAGAACACTCCTTGTTATTCGATTTTTGCACTTTTAGTCATGAACCTAGGAGCTCAAATTATGAAGCTTACAACTTAGCGAAGCATGCTTTATCTCTCGGTGGTGGCCGACATGTGTGGTTGGGGCACCCCGGGAATTTACCTTCCGTCCCTGTAAACATTGTGACGATTTAATAAAGCTTTGCAAAGTTGTCTCGAAAAAAAATCTGATCGATTGATTAATAAAGAAAATCTGATCGATTGACCGCTTTGTGTCATTGTGTGTATCTGCCCATAATTACCTTTTGGTTTCTCGCCTCCTCTGCACCGAATCCGCATGGCCTCATCCTCATCCTATAGGCCAACACGTGGCTCACCATAGCATGGCAGAGCGCCGACTTTTTACCTGGATCGCTGCAGAAAATATTAGGTTATATATATCTTTTTCAAGTCCAAGCCTCGACTACAGTTTTGTGGTACTTTTTCAAATTTAGGGAGTGGTTCGCATGTGTTTGAAAATTGGATTACCATGATATTCTAAAATTTTATCGACATTCACATCTACTTGAGAATTGGATTATTGTGATTTTTCATGTTTTCGAGGTGATTTTCCACTTTACCAATAATCTTTGTTTCCTTAGTTTGGAATTTTCTGTGTATGTAATCAACTAGTATTTAATTGTTGAGTGTTATTTTTATGCAAATCATGTAGTACAAGCATCATTTTAAATTGTCCGCGAAATTTTTTATGATTGCGCCGCCTTCCTGTTGGAGAGCCTCGAGACTACAATGTGGTAACCACTATGAAATCCTCAAATTCAGGAAAAACTTTCAAATATCATCTATCCTTGATGAAAAACTACCCGTTATAGCTGCTGAGAGAGGCTGCCCCAAATAAAATTCTCCCCCAAATAAAAGCAATGACTACATAGGACACCGGGACATTTTCATCCTGGGTCCGCCCCTGGCCCTCGGGGCTCCCTGGCGCGCGCTCTTCGTCCGCCCTAGGCCATGGTTCTCCTCTGGCTCGCGGTGTTCCGGTCGCCCCTGGCAACTTGGGGGTCGCCGTCTACGGACTGGAGGCGCCGCCTGCGGCCCTGGATATCACCTTGGCGTCGGACGACGACGTTCGCCGCGGTGTCCAGCTGCGCAATGGCTTTCTCGCGGCCTCGACTCCGGCTCTGTTGCGGGGCACCTGTGGCAGCGGCGGCGACCCCTTCCTCCGGTCTCCTGGTGATGCCTTACTCCAGCTTGCCCTGCTGTTCTTCTCCTCGCCGGCATGTTCCCTCCTGTCCTTCGCCTCCTCGCCAGCCTTGGTCTGGGTGGAGGTGGTGTTGCCGGTGCCGCCGCCGCCGGCGTCGGCCGTCGTCGCTCTGATTAATGGTTGGATTGGTTCGTCTTTCGCTCGCCCGCTTATTCACCAGGTCAACGACCATTTATTCTCGTTTTCCGTTGCTAATAGCACTATTTGCAAGTTCGTTTTGTCTCTAGAGGGTATCAATTACAGGGGGATTGTGGTTAGGTTCCATGCTAAGCCGATCCCTGCCGATTCACCTGCCCCGCGGCTCTTCGCGGCCATTTTTCAAACTCCCGCTGTGGCCTCTCCCTCTCAGCCAGGCTCCTTGTCCGCTTCCTCGAGCGCTGGCACATCTCTCCGTCACACACCTGTCACGCGTGCTCGGTATGACACCGCCTCTTCTGCTCCTGTTCCTCTCACTCTGGACAACCGGCCACCTCTTGCTCGGCCCTCACCCTGCGAGCCTACTTCTCCCTCTTTCTTCTGCGGTTGCCAGTTAGCGGGCTGAAAGCATGGTTAATAGTATAGCCAGCTGCTGGCTGGCTATAAGCCAGTGTCATGTCATCTACAGCCCATCCTATAGTCAACATGTACAGTAGTAGATCAAAAGAGTGTGCTACTTTTTTATTATGTGGCCCACCTTTCATTCTCACAAAGTGTCTAGGAGCACGTGCTAGAGCTGGCTCTTCACGAAGAGCCCACTTACCATCTCTCTCCTCTTCTCTTTCCTCCAACTAAGCAGAAATATAATAGTTTAATCCTTATAGCCCGCTGACTCAGCTCTATTGTACTTGCTCTGAAAGCCTTTCCGGCTCCTGTAGCAAGCCCCGTGATAGCACTTTGGATCGATGCCACTTAATGCCTGACTCGTCTGGTAATGCTTCTACCCCATTCGCTGCCTTTGCAACCGGTCGTGCTGCCGTCTTGGACGTTCGCGCTGTCGGCCTCTTGCCCCTTCCCATTGGTCCGCCTCAGCTAATCCAATTGGCCGGCTCCTCGGTAGCCATGCATGCTGCTGATTCGCTCTTTCCGGATCTCCTTACGCATGCAATCAGATATTTGTCCCTCCCGGCCTGCCCTCGTCCAGCGCGCATGCATGCTACGCTGCGCCCTGCTTCTTCAGCCGCTGACCTGCTGACCAACACCTCTCGCCCACGCATGTTTTCCCGGGGGAGGAGGCCGGTGTTGGATGTTTGCGCTCCGGGAATCCTGGACCGGCCGGAGGGTCCGCTCCCGTGGTCAACTGCTCCGGTGCGTCCCGCCTGTGGCCTGGGATCCGTTGGACACATGTTGCTCACGGATTGTGACAACGGGGTGCCGAGGCTGCCCCCGCCTCCTCTCCTCGTTTGCCTCGCCAGCTCGCCGGCAGCCCATCCCCTGGTGGGTTTGTTTCTTATGCCCACGCCCTTCGCTCTCCCCCTTTTAGCATGCAGGCTCCCTGGAGCCTTCGACGTAAACCCATCTCTTCCCCAAGACAGCTCAACGCAAGGATGCCCTGCAGTTCGCCAAGGCCTGTGGGGTCTCTGAGATTGACCTCAACAAGGCGGCCCCAGAATCTGATGTGTGATCTCGCTCTTATTAATCACCGCCTGCTGCGCTTTGGTTTGCCTTGCTCTTCACGCAACAGCAGCTCCGGACAACATTTTAGCTGCTGTTCCTTAGGCTTTCAGCGCTTAGTTCAGGCTTATCCCCTAGTTAATCTATGTACCTGTTCGTTCCAGTTCTGTTTCCCTTGCGTGTTTTTCCTTATGTATCCCACCTCATTGTTACCGACGGTACCATTGCAATGTACTCCCTCCGTTTCTTTTTAGTCTACATATAAGATTTGATCAAAGTCAAACTTTATAAAGTTTGACTAACTTTATATAAAAAAATATCATCATCTACAATAATAAAGTCATATGTTATGAAAATTAATTTCATCATTCATCTAATAATGTTAATTTTATAGTGTGAATGTTGATATATTTTCCTACAAAGCTAGTCAAACTTTGTAAAGTTTGACTTTGACAAATTCTTATATGCGAACTAAAAAGAAACGGAGGGGGTATTTCAATTCCAAGTGTCGCCTTACCCTTGCCGCCTCATTTGTTCCCAATGATTAAAAACCTCCAAATCACTTCCTGGAACGTGCGAGGGCTAGGTAGGGCCAAAAAATGTACAGATGTTAAGGCAGCTATTTCTGCTTCAAACTGTTCGGTCTTCTGCTGTCAAGAAACTAAGCTTCAGGACCTATCTTCCTTCAAAGCGATCTCCTTTCTCCCCCCAAATCTCAGAAACTACCACTGCATCCCGTCTAATGGTGCCTCGGGTGGGATTCTTACCGCCTGGGATTGCAATCTTTGGAGTTGCTCTATCGTTACCAAAGGGCAGTTCACTTTATCCTGCTAGCTTGAATCTACGTCCGATGATCTAGCTTTCGTGATTTCAAACGTTTATGGTCCCTGTGATTCGGCCTCTAAACCGGTCTTTTTGCAAGAACTTATGGACCTCTCTGTATCTATGTCTTGCCCTTGGGTCATCGTCGGTGATTTTAACTTGACACTTCGCCCAGCCGACAAATCCTCGGATAACTTCAACATGCACGAAGCTCTTTTCTTTTCTTCGGCTATCCAATCCATGCAACTGCAGGATCTCCCCCTTCTGGAGAGGAGGTTTACTTGGTCCAATCAGCAGGACGTGCCGATTTTAGTACGTCTAGACAGGGCATTGGTTAATGTGGCTTGGACTCAAATGTTCCCAGACAGCTCTCTCTCGTCCTCTACTAGGTCGACCTCTGACCACGTTCCAATCTGCCTATCGGCTGCTACTCAAATCCCGAAGCCCTCTGTCTTTCGTTTAAACAACTCTTCTGAGCAACAATTTATTTAAGCTTCAGATTTCGTCCAATTGGGCAAGTGTTGGGCCGCGACATTGCCACTTGGGTTCGGTGGGCATGCTTTCTCTTCGGATCAAGAGAACCAGAGACATGGCGAAAAAATGGGCGGCTACCTCCAGATCTCCTACTGTTCTGGCTAAAAATTGTAATACTACCATCAATCTCCTTGACAAGTTGGAGGAATTTCGACCTCTATCCACTATTGAACTGAACCTTAGGACTGCGGTTAAACTTGCCCTTCATCGCCTGAATGCTACCATTGCTGCGTACTGGAGGCAACGGGCCAAGATTAGGGTCGACTGTGTTCTCGGCGATGAAAACTCGGCCTACCTTCATGTTTGTGCCTCTGTCAGGTATCGCAAAAACCAAATCAAATCTCGGACGGTTGCCGACTCTTCTTTTTCCGCTCATGCCGATAAAGAGCTGATCCTTCTCAATTTTTCAAAGGCTTGGTTGGTACGCCATCACCTTGCAACTTCACCTTTGACCTTACCAACCTATTAGCGAACTCTTCCCTCCCTCCGAGCCTTGCTTCGGACCTGATTAAGCCTTTCTCCCTTGACGAGATTAAGGGTGCCCTCTGGGCTATGGACGACAACGCTAGTCCGGGACCTGACGGATTTGGTCCCGCTTTCTTCAAATCTAACTGGGATTTAGTTAAAACGGATCTGTACAACCTCATGTCGGATTTTCACTCTGGTTCCGCTGACTTGAGGCGCATCAATAGGGCGTTCATCGTGCTGCTTCCCAAAAAACTGGGAGCCAACCATCCAGAGGATTACCGTCCAATCTCCCTCCAGAACTGTGCGGTCAAAATTGTTTCCTAATGTCTTGCTAACAGGATCCAACCCCTTATGCCACTTTTAATCCACTGCGGCCAGTCGGGCTTTATCCGTGGCCGCGGCATTGCAGACAATTTCCTTCTCGCTGCGGATATCGTTCAAACTTGTCATAAGCGAAAAATCCCGGGTATCGTTCTTAAATTAGACTTAAAAAAAGCCTTTGACTCGGTTTCCTGGGAAGCCTTATCTCTCATTGTGCGCGCCAAAGGGCTCCCTTCTATTTGGGAACGTTGGATCCATAATCTTAATTCCACTGGGAATTCCGCAGTCCTCCTAAATGGGAAGCCGGGGCCTTGGTTTCAGTGCCGGCGTGGCCTTCGCCAAGGGGATTCGATGTCTCCCTATCTATTCATTATTATAGCCGATGTCCTCCAACGCCTTATTATCAAAGCTTTCGATTACGGCTTCCTGTCTCACCCTATTGATCACACGTTGCCTTGCCCGGTGCTTCAGTATGCTGACGACACCCTGATTGTCCTTCCGGCCGAGGCATCTCAGCTTCTGCACCTTAAGAACCTGTTGTCGCAGTTCTCTGAGGCCACGGGCCTTTCGATAAACTTCCACAAAAGTACGTTCGCCCCAATCCATGTTAGTCAGGAGGTTTCTGTAGGATTGGCGGCAATCCTGGGGTGCCCGGTGGCTTCCTTCCCTCAATCTTACCTAGGTCTGCCCTTATCTACGACTAAGCTTAATCTCTCGGATTTTTTCTTCATCATCGACAAGATTTACCCGCGGCTGGCTGGGTGGCGGGGGCTGCTTCTCTCCTTCGCTGGTAGGGCCATTTTGGTTAGGGCTACCTTACGCGCCCTTCCGATTTATGCTATGAGTACGTTGTTGCTTCCAGTTGGAACTCTGCAGGAGATTGACAAACAATGTCGGGCGTTCTTCTGGTCTGGGTTAGATAAGACTACGGGCGGTCAGTGCAAAGTGGCTTGGGATCTCGTGTGCGCCCCTTTCTCCCATGGGGGTTAAGGTTTCTCCTCTCTTAAACACATGAACCTCTGTTTGCTCCTTAAACATCTATCCAAACTTCACGACTCGGGTAATTCTCCCGCACATTCATACCTCATAAATAATTATGGCTGGTCCCCGGTTCGGGACTTAGGGTCGCCATCATTGTCCTCCACCCCGGTCTGGCAGGATATCTTCAAAGGTCTGGATTTCTTTCGATCCATTACCAACGTCATTATTGGCAATGGTTCCACTACCTCCTTTTGGGCGGATCTTTGGATTCCAAACTCCGAGCGAACTCTGGCTCAACAATTCCCGGCCCTCTTCTCGCACTCTCTTAGTCAGTCGGCCTCTGTTGCCAGGGTTTTGGATTCCCCTAACCTAACCCTCACCCTAGCCCCCAGATTATCTCATGCGGCGAAAAGCGAACTTGCTCAATTACGTGCTATTATGGCTTCGATTAACTTGAATTCACAGGTCACCGACAGGCGAATTGGCAGGCACGATGGCAAGCCACTGACTGCCAAATCGGCTTATCAGGCGCTATGGGCAGCAAGGCCAACCGACCCACTTGCCATGGCTATATGGAAGAATTATGCACCCAACAAATGCCGAATCTTCATCTGGCTAGCCCACAAGGACAGGGTTTTCACAAATGATAGGCGTTTCCGACACTCTATCGCTACCTCGGATGCCTGCCCTTTCTGCGGAGTTCGCGAATCCATCGATCGTCTTCTCTTTCAGTGCTGCCATCTGCAACCCCTTTGGGATGAGTTGCAATCACTATATGCTGGGGGCCTCCAGATTTGCTCTCTATCTGGCTTGGGGCTACATCTAATAAGGTTCGCTCAACTGTGATCATTGCTCTTCTTTGGAACATATGGAAACGCCGAAATGACAAGGTCTTTCGGAACATATCCCAAGGTTCACATCACACTACTCGGGCAGCTGCTGAGGACCTGTTGCTCTGGTCCAATCGATGTAATGGGGCAGAGAAGAAGCTTTTACTCCGGGATTGGGGCACCATGTTGTTACACCTTGCTGGGAGAATGTAGTCCTATTGTAATTTCTTTTGATCTCCTGTTCTTTCTCTCAAAACCCCCTTGTATCTCTCACATGCATCTCGCATGCTGTAATTGCTTCTGCTTTGGTAATATATGGTTCAGGCCGGCGTAAGCCCGCCGTTGACGCGTCAAATCGTCTGTGCGCTGCACATGCTTGGTCGCTCGGCATCCCTCCGATTTCCGGCGAGAGCATTGGTAGTAACTTCTGCAAGAGTTCAATTTAACAAGAACACGGTCAGCCTCCCATGCAGCACATGCAACCAGGAAAGAAAAATGTTAGTTTCAGATGAGTTCAGAAGAAGCCTTCGGTAACCTTGGGTGCTTGGCGTCAAGGATATCTTTTTGGCCCAACTTCCTCCAGCTGAAGCCGTCAGGTATGCGCCCAACGAACAGTGAATTGTCAACACACAAAATGTTAGCTGTAGGACGGCTTGAGCACATATCAATGGCCTTCCTTATCGCTGACGCTGCAGCTCTTGTATGAGATCTCTTGGCATCATATCCCCTGCCTCAAAAGTCAGTTGTGATATCCTGATGCAGGACAGTCTGAAATACTTGATAACAGGGAATCCTATTCCGTAGATGATTACTTTCTCTTCAGCTTCAGGAGTCCCTTCGATGTGCAATTTGAGGTGGTTCAAAGATTGCAACTGTGCAAGAATTCCAATATCATGCTCCAGGATCTCAATTGTAAGATCAAGATCAATGAGGTTATAGAGCTCTCCAATCTACTTAGTTACCCTCGGAAACATGCACAACGTATGAAGCCTGCGAAGAAGGTAAGGAGAAGCAGACGAACTCCATGCATATATACTGTTGATGTTAGAATACGTGTGCAGATATCTGAGATTGCAAAGTTTTTCAAGGGAACATCTCAAAACATCCAAATGTTGTGTTTTTTTTTCAGGCCACCAATGTTGGTAAAATTGTAACATATTCGAAGATCCCTCAAATTGGTCAGATATATAAGGGACAGAAGGGAAGATATATAAGAGCATCTCCAACATACGCGAAACGTGTGGCACGCTAGAAAGCGTTTGCAGCACGCTGTTCGCGAGTTTTTGCGCGGCAAGGAGCGCTTGCTCCAGCGGCCGCTACAAAGTTTAGCGCGCGCTGCAAAAAAAACTGTGCTATGCACTCAAAACAAATAAACCATAGGCATAGATAAAAAAGTGATACATAGATAAAAGAAGTGATAAATAGATAGTTCATCTAGCATAGATAGGTAAAGAAAAGACACTGGTACGAGGTAAAAACTACGATGCAACTAGAAATTACTCCGAGTCGTCCTCCTCCCCCTCGCTTGTGTCGTCCGATGTATCAAGAAACGCATCTTCCCGCCGCTTATCGTCGGTAGAGAAGAATGATGTCGCTCCCAGATCGCATTGCGATATCGCCAGTGCCTTCCGACGATGCATGCCTGCCTGTTCCGTGTGCCGCCTTGCCCTCCTCTCCGCCCAGAAGGCATGCTCGTTGACGACGTCCTCCGGGTGGTGCTGGCGCTACTCCGCCATGGCTCGTTCATCCGCCTCGGCGATGAGGAGGCGGCGCTGCCGCCGACGGTGTTCCTGACGGTCGACATTAGTTATTAGCCACGGCGGAGGGGCGATGGCCTCCGCCTGCTCGCACGTCTAGACGTCCTAGAAGTTCATCTGTGGGCGAGGCCTCCCGAGGTGCCATGCCGCCGCGTCGTACGCGTGGGCGGCCTCGTGCGCGGTCTCGAACATGTCGAGGCTGAGGCGGACGTCGCCGGACCGAATCTCAACGGAGAAGGCGCCGGAGGGGCGTTGGCGGACACCGCGGTAGCCCGAAGATCCCCGGTGGCGCGACGGCATGGTGGCGCGGTGCTGGCGCGTCGGCGGCGAGGCGAGGAAACGGGAAGAGAGCGTGAGGCGAGGAAGCGGCAGAGGAACGAGGTGGAGAGCGTGTGGCAAGGTGGAGAGCGATGGGAGGCCGCGTGGCGGGCGCAGCAATTTATAGGCGCGCCGCTTCCGGCGCGCCAAATCTAGCACACGACCGCCCGCTTTTTCCCTCAGGCGCGCAATCGTTTCCCGCGCGCCTGAGTTTCCCACATTCGCTGGAGCGCGCGAAACCATCCCCCCGCGCGGGGTTTTTGCAGCCGCTGTTGGAGATGCTCTAAGGCTTTACCATAAAAATCACTTATTGTACCACTAACACTCAGTAAGCAAAACCAAGAACTAAAGTAAATACAAAGCATATTTTCAAAAAAAGTGAATACAAAGCAAAAGAAAACAAGGAAGTGTATCTGACGAAGAATGAATTAAGAGCAATTATATTACCCTAAAGGAAGAAAGAAAACAAAAAAAATGAAATAAATGAGGACTAAAATGCTCATAATTTACAACTCACGCACATTTGCATAAACTTAAGTGTTTGTGTCTATTATACACGGTGTTCACATCGAAGATTAAACGTCTCCAGCCACGTCAAAAATGGAAGGCATCTAAACATTGATAGTGTAGTGATGATAAAGGATCCCCCCCCCCCCCCCCCCGCTTTATATTATAAGGCAACGGTCAACAACCAACAACAAGGTTCATACAAAGAGGAGTTCAAGTAGTGAGAGGGCATAAAATAAATAGTATTTCTGGGGACTCAGCACAACATCCCCTAAAATAAAACTAGGTAGCTGACCCGGCTTGGGAGGCGGTAGAGGGGGCGGTGAGGGCGGTGAAGGCAGTGTAGGGGGCGACGGCGCAAGATGCGAGGCGATGGAGCAAAAATCCGAGGATATCTTGTCAATGGCCTCCCGAGTGTGCTGCTTGCTAAGCGCCCACCGTAGCTACAGTAACTCACACAATTTATAAATAGCATAAATTGCCTGAATTAGGATCATCTGTTGAATCACAAGCTTATTACGCACAATCCCTAATGTATAGGATAGCACCCCAACTACCACCCAAAGGGTCAGAGGAATGGAAGGTTGGTGGGTTTGAACCTCCCGAAACAAGTATGGGAGATTCTCCCGAAACAAGTATGGGAGATTGTCATGGCACCACCTACCGTCCACCACCTCGTGAAGGCAGCTTCAAAGAAAGCCAGACGAAGGGCAAATGAAGATGTGATTTGAATCTGGAATCTCACAGAAAGGGCATAGTGACCATCACCAAAGCCATTATGCTTGAGAACACAGACTAATTGCCAAAGAAAGATATGAATTTTGAGGGGCAATTTGATCTCCCACAAAAGAATTAATTTCTCTGGTCCTGGAATAGCCACCAGGTCTATAGATGGACCGAGAGAAGAGATCATTGGGTTCCAGGTGCCAACCCATGGCATCCCCCGGCCTCCGTATCTGGATGATGCATGCAGTCACTTTATTAATAATTCACACAAAACCTTACAAAGTCATATAACAGTAAAACTAAAGCCACCGTCTAGGTAACATCTGTCGCTACTTCAATCCAGTTGATGTAGGGATGCTGATAGTCTGGGCCTAATACCAAACAGACCTCGCAGCTAAGTCTAACATCTAAGACCTGAGGTCTCAAACAGGACGACTGCCGGGTATGGGGCACCCACCAGTCCGGCGCACTCCTCAACCAGGAAGCCTGCCGGGTATGAGGCCGCCACAGCCACCTGCCACCAATCCATCTCCAGTGTTGTACTGCTGCATCTACCTTGCCCGGTCTAGCTGCTGTCGACGCCACCACGACGTCAGACAACTTTGTCCTCCTGTGCGAGTCCATCCCCACACATCGAAGACCAAATCTGCACCGCGCCACGCCGTCAAGATCCGTCGCCATCAATGTCTGGATGAAGCACCGCTCCACCAAAGATGCGGTCCGCTGGTCCCTCGAGCTCGTATACACCTCCAAGAATGACGCCCCCAAGGGGGAAACGACACAAGCGCGCCGTCATCTTCCGATCTACCGATCTAGGGTTTCCCCCGGAGGTAGCAGATAGTGGTCTAGAACTTCTCCACGGTGACGCCTTCAAGAAGGGAACGACACCGAAGAGCGTCGCCATCGCCGGCCTTGGCATCTAGCCAAGAGCAGGTTTTAACCCAGATCTGTTCGAAGAACTCCATCCAGCTTCCTGTGCACGGATCACTGCCTTCTCTGCCGGAGACTAGATCTGGGCCAGTGGTCCGAGATCTGCCGCCGCCCACTGCCACGGCCGGCTCCAGCGCTACCCTTGCAGCCGTGGTGGCACAGCCTCCGCCGGAGTTCCCCGGGCCACGCATCTGTGACCAGGGACACGCCAGCCACCGCCGCCGATCAGGCCAAGTCAAGCCGGCTGCAGCACCGACGCCATCGCGCCAAGCTACAACACCGTCGCTGGGCCGCACCACCGTCTTCCGGCCTCGAGGCCACCGGATCCACGTGAGCCCGCCACCAGGAGCCCCGCCGATCCCGCGTCCCCCACATGGAGCAGCCATCCCGCGCTGCTGAGATCCCGTGCAGAGGAAGGAGAGAAGAAGCCCCGCCGCCGCCAGCGCCATGCACGGGTTTCGCCCGGCGGACGCCGTCTGGTGGCGGCGACGAGTGGGCTGGGACAAGGAGATCTAGAGGACAGGCGGCGGATCTGGTCTCCCGTGACGCACGCATGGATCTAGAGGTACGTTTGTGTAGGGCCACTACATCGATAGTGTAATCCAACGTCCAGATGTACACACACGTCCACATGTCCACACACAACAGCACAGGCACGCACGCACATGGATAGATGCACATTCATGCGTTCTCTTTTTTTACACAGTACAAAAGCAAACAGGTTTGCTAGAACTCATCTAGATGAGATTTAATTTTGTCTCATTCACCTTTTATAGCCATTGGATGTGGTGCTATAAGATGCGTGTGTGCTGATATGGGTTGTATCCGTTCTTGTTTTTCAGGTGAATGAGACCAAATTACGTCTCATCTAGATGAGTTCTAGGTACTCCCAAAGCAAATACCTACATACAAACACATACACCTATTCTGTGAACACAGGTACGCACACACACCTTACCCTTATGAGCATCTTTGAGATACCGAGTTGACATAACTTGAGATTGATGAAATCACCGTAGACACCTTCGTAATTGACGGCAACATCTCCGCCCATTAAACAAACATCGCCAAAGAGCCTGAAATAAATCCAAACATCGCCGGCGTGCCTAAAACGAATCTAGGAAAGTGATGTTCAAGTTTTGATCCATGAGACGAAAAGTGATCCGTTCATTGTATCCTCTTGGGTTTAGTCCAAAATTTGTGCGAGATAGTACTAAGAAACTCCAGCTTCAACCGGTGATACGTGGCATATCCTGAAACACAAAGTGCTACAAACAAACATTAGCACATACACTACTGGAATCTGGTTTTCCAACAAGTTCTGATATTTTGCCAAGCTCATCTTGTCAAGAACTCAGCAAAGTTTGTGTCTGCCGTGCTTGATTCAAAATTGGACTCGGCACTGATAAGAAACTCGGCAAACTTCACATTTTTCCTAGTACGAGCAAAAAAAGACTCAGCGAACTAAATAAACTCGGTAGAATCTCAAATTTGCCAAGTTTCCGACAAAAAGAAAACACGACCCGTGGACAAGCAGGAGACAGAGCCATGATGGCCGTCTAAGTTTGATAAGTTTAATTTAAAGGAAACTCGGCAAAACTTTTTCTCTTGTACATTTTTATTATTTTGGAATTCTAGGTGTCACGCCTATGCCGGATATCCATGAGAAAGAACTTGGGAAAATATGACTGGTGGGTCCATAATTCCTTGGGTGGGAGGCCCCCTCCCCAAGTCGGCCACCCGTCCCTCCCCCTATAAATATGCGTGGGCGACGCCCCCTTTGAGATAGATAAGTCTCTTGATTCAGGCACACCTTTTCTCTCTCTTGATCTAGTCTTGGTCTAGTTTGCTCTAGTTTCTCATAATAGAGAAGCCTTGTGTGGTTATCTTCTCCCTCCTCTAGATCTCTGGCGACGCAAAGCTCTAGATGCAAAAGCACTGCCATATCGTCAAGCCCGTAGCCGTGCAATCTATAGAGAGATCTAACTTTGTCCGTTGGACGGTTCGGGGACTTCAAGTTTGATCTACGTCAACTCTTCTTTTACCGCAATTTAAAGTTGGTAACGAACTGATCTAACTTTGTATGCATCTTCATAGTGATCATGCGATCTCAGGCCAATTATTTTTTTGTTTTCTACTACCAGGAACATCGGCAGTGATCATGTTCGTTTCGGTCTATCCGAGCCAGCTCGACGGAAAATATGATTGTACCTTATATTCATGGGGTCCATATCGGCTGCTTGAACCGGCAACATTATTAACGGGCCTACACTCGTCGGACAGAGCCCGAGCGGGCCACTAGCGGGTGAAAAAGCCTGCTCAGTTCATCCAGCCTTGGCCCTAGTTGTGTGAGTTCCAATCATAGTTAGAAGAGGCCCTGTGCGCACAGATCATGCTCCTATGTGTTTCGGTTTCACACATACTTTAGTTTTCAATAAAAAAAACCACAAGTACCCCATCACTCTATACACAAGGGAGCTCATGCGTTAGGGGTACCCTTGCCTCCAGTTGGAGCGCGCCGTCGCCGATCTGCCTCGCCTGCTATGGACTTAAAGCCATGGAGGCACGGTGGATCCCGGCCCTTGCCAATGGAGCGCTCCATTTCTAGGTGTTTTTTTAGTTTAGTTATGCTTTGCGTCCTGCTAGGGAAGACGAGGAGGCGGCGACTCCGTTTCTAGGTGTTTTTTAGTTTGGTTAGGGTTTGTGTCCTATACCGAGGAAGACGAGGAGGCGATGACTCCGTTTCTAAGTGCTTTTTTGAGTTTGTTAGGGTTTTGTGTCCTATACCGAGGAGGATGAGGAGGCAACGACTCCTTTTCTAGGTGTTTTTTTGAGTTTGGTTAGGGTTTTGTGTCCTACCGAGAAGACGAGGAGGTGACGACTTCGTTTCTAGGTGTTTTTTGAGTTTGGTTAGGGTTTGTGTCCTACCGTGGAAGATGAGGAGGCGGTGACTCCATTTCTAGGTTTTCTTTTGAGTTTGGTTAGGGTTGCGTCCTGCTCAGAAAGACAAGAAGGCAACGGATCCCTGGAGATGGAATAAGGTTCTTTCTGTCTAATCCCAGTCTCGGTGGTGCCTCTAGGGTCATCAGAGGGCATGTGGAGATGTGTCTCCAACGGACTTCATGGGATTCGGTTGATGTTTCTCTTCGGTGGATCCACTTGGATCTGGTTTTTGTTCGTGTGTTTATAGATTGAATCTTTCCGATATATGCTACTCTTTATTGGTGACCGTTGTTGCTGCATTGGCTCTCCGGGGCCTTAGCATGACGCCTTATCGATTGTTTACTACAACAAGATTTACCTTGCAATAGTAAGGGAGGCTTGCTCTAGTGCTTGGAGTTCCCACTAGATGGTTGGACGGTCTCGACAGTTGGTAATTAGATGAAAAGTTGTTCCGGCGAGAAAAAAGCGCACCGGTAATTTAGTTTTGACTAGGAAAAACAATGCAAGTTTTCCGACTGACACAGGCGATGTGTTGCAATACAAGTTGCACAATGTGCGTCGTACGAACTCAGTACTACTCCGCGTGTGCCGATGAAAGCAAATAATCACAGCTGCCAGCGTCCGGCGGCCTCCTCGGTACAAGTAACTGCGATTAACTGCAGTGAGCTGCATGCCATTACTCAAGTTTGTCAAACCCACGTCCGGAGAAGACTGAAGCGCTTAACGTCTCCTCCATCTTCCACAACCACATCCTTATATACTGTAGTACTCCAGAGACACAGTTCTACTCCACTCCCGTGTCCAGACCAGCATGGTCAAGGAGATCGAGAGGCCAGATGGAGCAGCAGCACGGCGGGAGCTCGTCGGATTCCAACGACGTCGACATCGACCCGGAGGCTCTCAGGTGCCCCAAATGCTTCCATCCCCTCACACCTCCAGTGTACCAGGTACAAGGCTAGAATCTACTTTGTTGAAGTGGATTGAACTTGCAAGATACACCATTTTAACTTGGTATAATCCTTTCGTCGAATATGTTCTGTACGGTGCACGGCTGGACATCAGGTTTGCTCGACCTGCCACGCCAACCTCGCGGAGAAGAGCAAGTGCGCCTCCTGCTTCATCACCGCCGGCTTCAACCGGTGCTTCATCCGCACGAGCTACAGCCGCTGCCACGAAGTCGAGCGCATGCTGTCATCCGTTCGTGTCGCTTGCCGCAACACCGTCTACGGGTGCACTGCCGGGAAGATGCTCTACCAGGAGAATGTGGAGAAGGCATGTATCATGTACTGCTTCTCATGCAGGCCTAGAAACCCTGTCGTGGAAGAAAAGATCCGACGAGACTTTAAATTTGTTGAACGTATCTCGGAAAGTTGGAGACCTCATAATCTGCGCCTTCTGCGCTGGTTAGCGAGTGGGCGCTTGCGCGCAGGCAACCAGGCCATGGGTAAATCTCGCGCACGTACGCTTCGCCGGCTTGCTTGGCCCCTTTGGCACACTGGCCCAATCTTGTGCTCGGGGATAGAGATTTGGTAGTGCAAAGCGTTAACTGCAAATTCACTGGCTCGCTCTGATTTCACAACCGCAAACCGTTTATCATTACAACAACAACAACAACAGCAACAGCAACAGCAACAGCAACAACAACAACAACAACAACAACAACAACAACAACAACAACAACAACAACAAAGCCTTTAGTCCCAAACAAGTTGGGGTAGACTAGAGGTGAAATAAAGTTTACAAATAAATTTTTAGATTTAAAAAAATCATGAATTTGGAAATTTATTCATGAGGTTGAAAAATTCTTCACGAACTTGAACATACTTCATGAAATTTAAATAAGTTTGTGAATTAAAAAACAGTTCCTGAATTCGAGTAATCTTTGAGAATTTGGAAAAAATCATAATTTAAATTTATTTACAGAATTTGAATTTTTTTTGAAAAAGTTCATGAATTGTAGTAATGTTCACAAAATTTAAGAAGTTCATGAATTTTAGCAATGCTCATGAATTTGAATAAGTTAATAATATTATAAAGTACAAGAATATGAAAAAAATTAAAAAAAGGGAAAAACCTAAAAACTGAATCCCGAAAAAACCAATAGAAACCAGGACAAGACAAACCGTTGGGGGACGGTTCCCAAAACTAGTGCGGAGGGATTATCGGCCGGCCCACTTGAGACAAACCATTGGGAGACGGTTCCCAAAACCATGTTTACCCGTCCTTTGGGTAAAATGCCTCATTTGGTAACCAAAACCTTGGTACCAATACAACTGCACCTGGCACGTGTAACGCTAAATTGGAACTAGGGGAAAGTTGGGTCAAATGGTCCATATATGAATGAAGGCTTTCCCAAAACTAAGTAGCAGCCCGTCTTGGAAGTTTTTGTGGAGTGATGGTCAAGCTGAAGTGGCCCTAGCAAACCAAGGTAGGAGCTCCTGTCGGCCAAATGTATCACTAGTGTAGATTGCATCATCGTCGATTTGTTTTTTCGTTGTCCAGTTTTGCCTAGAGGCGAACGAGTATCACACCAACATGAAAGGGCATGCAAGCGATTGGGACGACTTATTCATCACTCACTTTCATTAACAGCCAGCACCCTTTCAGGTCATACGGGGAGAGGAGGAGGAGGGTGCGCCGTTTGCGCTCCTTGCAGCAGGTGGCAGAATCTTGGGCTTCCAAGGGCGCTTTAGTTTGTACCTAAATGCGCTTGGAACCTACATTAAGATGGACACCTAACATATGTTAAGATGGACTTGCTTGGCACCTGGAAGATGGGCATCAAGGCCATCGTGTCAGGGCATCAAGATCATGACCATCGAGTGATGGGACGTAGAATTCAAAAACCAATAACACCTTGTCGGGGATGATTTATTTGGCGATCTGCAAAAGCAGCCCCCAATAACCAGATTTTTGTTTGTTTGGACAGCTCAAAGAACACCTTATTGGGGATCGTTTATTGGACAACTGGTGGAGCTGTGCCAAACATGAACAAACGAATCTTCACACATCTTAAACTAAAATCTTACGCACACATCTTTCCATAAAAATCGAGACAACATATAAATCATCATACTCCTTGCAGTCATAGCCTTAGTCTTCGTCATCGTCCTCCCTCTCTATTGTGATGGTGGCCACAACATCGGTTTCTTTACCAGGCACGATGCACAAGCACTGCTTTGGTACCCCATCGGGTCCCATTTCCCACTTTGACTCCTGATTATGTCCTGGTGCGCACGAGAAACCCACGGTGATTCGGACATTTCCTCCCGGAGTTTCTGGCTGCACACATACGAGTGAGACGCCATGGCCGTAGGACTCCAGCGCCTCCATCTTGAGCAGGAAGAGGCGGTTGTATTTGGTTTTGAGAACTCGGGAGCCCGGCTGCACCGGGACATCGAAAGGCTGGAATAACTCCATCGATGTTGCTGGCAAATTGTGCACGGTGGCAAGATGGTCAAGGAGCACAGCCGTTGGCGCGACGAACCCGCAGCCGGAGACGGGGCACAAGCACGGGCCGCAAGGGCACTGCCTCTCATGCTTTTCCTTCTGGTAGTAAGCGATCGTCGTGGAGCATCCTTGTTTGCAGGGAATGAAGATGTTGTCGACGACGCGCTCCATGATGTAGCTGCGCTGGACGCCGATCCCTTCTAATAACGGAAGCCTCTCCTGGCAATCCCCGCAGATGGAGTTTCCCTTGGAACACTGCAATGTACACAGAGGCGGAAAAGTGTTTAATCTTCTTGTTCATCGCATGCTGATACATACGTTGTACAACCAACCGCTAAGGTACCCCCAGTCAATTTAATCACGTAGCGCATACCTGGAAAATGGGAGGCCTGAGGGGCTTGGAGCAGACGGTGCAGTCGAATACCTCCATCACCGTGCTCACATTCTGCCTCTTCCAGCCGCTTTTTCTTCCCTCCTGCTCGCCGTCTCCTTTCCTCTTATTGGAGTTGCTTCTATCCTCCATCGGCTCCTTCTGTACTTCACACAAAGAAGAGATACAGTACTGGCAACGTCAATCCCCAATATATAGAGAGAGTTACGTACAGTAGTAGCTGTAACTAGGGATGGTAATACTCCGGAAGTTGGATAGGCCTTTTGTTTCGACTTCCAATAGCCATTAACTCACCAACATTACCGAGGAAGCAGCTACATTTGTTCTCACTTCTCGATCACTGTTCCTAGCAAACAAGAATTTAATTTTGAAAGCCAGCAAAGCATGCATGCACGCATGCAATTGATACGCGCTGCTGCTACCTCGTTGGATATGTGTACACGCCACCCCAAGGGACGAAGCTGCATAGTACTATGACGAATCGTAAGCTTTAAGGAGACGCTTTGAGGAAGGTTACGACATCGGAGGACCGCCAGACCCGCCGCCGCCCGATTTAAGAATCAGAGTTTTCTCTGAAGCAACACGACATACAATGAGAATCTCAACGACGTCTTCAAGAAGGGGACGAACGTCGCCACCGCCAGTCTGCCCGAAGAAAGAATAGGTTTTCACCCCGGCAAACACTCAACGCCACTGCCATAGGTACGGACACCTGCACCGCTGCCACCGAACGTCACATCCCGGCCACCATGCCGCCCACATGGCCATGGCCACCGGGGAGCATCCGAGTTATGGGCTCCGCCCATGAGCACTGCGCTTCCACCACCTGAGCCGCCACCTGTTAGTTAATCTGGTT
The DNA here is from genome assembly GCF_018294505.1 of Triticum aestivum. Classification (NCBI taxonomy): domain Eukaryota; kingdom Viridiplantae; phylum Streptophyta; class Magnoliopsida; order Poales; family Poaceae; genus Triticum; species Triticum aestivum. Next base: position 10,248,319 of record NC_057802.1, on the reverse strand, counting down.
GTTGGGCTTAGCTAGTTTGTTTTCAGTCAAATAAACATGTTTGCACGAGTCGCGACTTGTGCGTGCCGGGCAAGTAGGATTGCATGGGCCGATAGCTTCGCAGGTGGCTTAGGAGACACGATCAACTCTCGTGGGATGGCGCGAAACTGGTGGATCGTGGCGCATAGATAGGATCGTCACCTGCCTCTTCTTTCTGTAACGAATAAATAGCAGTGAAAGAAAACGGGAAAAGTCGCAAGATTGCACGCGACGCAAAACCTTCGTCTCCTCTATGATCGTGAGTTGCGAGAGCCTAGGTTCCTAACAAGTGGTATTCAGAGCCTCAGTTAGCGATCCCGGCGGTCATGTCCGATCACGGAGAACAGCCGGACGCGGCTGCGGCGGCAGCCGCCGCGGCCCTCAACGCAGGCGGGGGCGGGCTGGCACGCTCGGCGACTCCACCACGGGAGCACAGCTGCGGGCGAAGCCGCGTGAGGCGGGAGCGGCAGGTGGTGATCCACCAGGCGGCGGCCACGGAGCGCGCGCCGTTCGTGCCGGGCGCCGGCACTACGTTCCCGACCCTCACCTTGACCAACTACATCGAGTGGTCGCTGGTGATGAAGGTCCACCTGGAGTCCTGGGGGCTCTGGGACGCGATCCAGGGCAACGCGCAGCACGTGCGCGACGACAAGGCGGCGCTCGGCGTTCTCCTCCGAGCCATTCCGCCGGAGATGCTTGGCGTCCTCGTCGTCAAGGAGACGGCCAACGCGGCCTGGGACACCATAAAGGTCATGCGATGGGGGTGCACCGTGTGCGGGAGGCCACCGCGCAATGACTCCGCGCGGAGTTCGAGCATATCGCCTTCCACGACGGCGAAACCCTCGACGCCTTCGGGATGCGGATCACCAGCCTCGTCAACCAGCTGCGCACACTCGGCGACAACGTCGAGGAGGTACGCATCGTGCAGAAGCTATTGTGTGTTGTTCCCCCCGTTACTCGCAGATCGCAGTGGCGATCAAAACCCTCCTGGACCTGGGTACGATCTCGGTTGAGGAGCTGACCGGGTGGCTTAGGACCGCCGAGGAGCACTGCGCCGTGCCCGCGCCGAGCCAAGGCGGTGGGCAGCTGTACCTCACTGAGCGGCAGTGGGAGGCACGCAAGCAGGCGCGCGAGAGCGGCCAAGGCTCCGGCGGCGGGCAGAACAACCGCCGCGGAAAGAATCAGGGACGGAGGAACGACGCATGTCCGCCTCAAAACGCCGGCGGCCGTGACATGAGCAAAGTCAAGTGCTACAACTGCAACAACTCGGGGCACTTTTCGCGTGACTGCACTGAGCCCCGGCGCGAGCGCAAGGAGCAGGTCAATCTCGCCGAGGGCAGGACCGAGGAGACCATGCTGCTCCTGGCTAGCCTGAGCCTGCTCACCGCAACCACAGAGGCGGCCGTGGAGCACGTGATGCTGAACGAGGAGCGCTCGCAGGCGCGCCCCGCCTCGGATGATGGAGGGTGCGACACCTCCTGGTTCCTGGACTCCGGCGCCAGCAACCACATGTCTGGGCGGCGGGAGATCTTCTCCGAGCTGGACACCGGCGTACGCGGCTCCGTCAGGCTTGGCGACAGGTCCGCGGTGCAGATAGAGGGGAGGGGAACGATCCTGTTCCAGTGCCTAAATGGTGAGCACTTGGTACTCTCTGAGGTGTACTTCATTCCCCGTCTATGCAGCAATATTGTGAGCTTGGGCCAGTTGGATGAGAACGCCTACGAGACACACATCAGCCAGGGCGTCCTTCAGCTGCGAGACCCGGGCGGGCGCTTGCTCGCGCGCGTGCAATGCAACCATGGGCGCCTGTACGTGCTGAGCCTGAGCGTGGCTCGCCCGGTTTGCCTCACTATACACGGTGGCGAAGATGCGTGGCTCTGGCACGCGCGGTACAGCCACATAGGCTTCCCAGCGCTCCGGTCGCTCGCGCGCGAGGATATTGTTCACGGCCTGCCGCTCGTCGATCAAGTGGATCGGCTCTGCGAGGCATGCCTTGCCGGCAAGCACCGGTGAGCTCCTTTCCCTCCTCAGGCCCTAAACCGCGCCGAGGATGTTCTCGGGCTCGTGCACGCGGATCTGTGCGGGCCGATCACACCGGCCACGCCGGGAGGGAAACGTTATTTCCTCCTCCTCGTCGACGACAAGAGCCGGTACATGTGGTTGTGCCTGCTCACGACCAAGGACGAGGTAGAGAAGTCGCTCCGGCAGTTCCAGGCGGCGGCAGAATGTGAGTCTGGTCACCACCTGAAGACCCTGCGCACCGATCGCAGGGGTGAGTTCAACTCCTCGAGCCTCGACGAATTCTTTGCAGAATTGGGTGTGCACCGACAACACACCACCCCCTACACGCCTCAACGGAAAGGGATGGTGGAGCGGCGCAACCAGACGATCATCGGCATGGTGCGGTGTTGATACGTCTCCGTCGTATCTATAATTTTTGATTGTTCCATGCCAATATTATACAACTTTCATATACTTTTGGCAACTTTTTATACTATTTTTGGGACTAACATATTGATCTAGTGCCCAGTGTCAGTTCCTGTTTGTTTCATATTTATGTTTCGCAGAAACCCAATATCAAACGGAGTCCAAACGGGATACAAACAGACGGAGAATTATTTTGGAATATTTATGATTTTTGGGAAGTAAAATCAACGCGAGACGGTGCCCGAGGGGGCCACGAGGCAGGGGGCGCGCCCTGGACCCTCGTGGGCACCCCGTAAGGCGGTTGACGCTCTTATTTTGCCGCAAGAAAGCTAATTTTATGAGAAAAATCTGGGTGAAAGATTCAACCCAATCGGAGTTACGGATCTCCGGATATAAAAGAAACGGTGAAAGGGCAGCAGACGAGAGCGCAGAAACAGAGAGAGACAGAGAGACAGATCCAATCTCGGAGGGGCTCTCGCCCTTCCCACGCCATGGAGACCATGGAACAGAGGGGGAACCCTTCTACCATCTAGGGAGAAGGTCAAGGAAGAAGAAGAAGGAGGGGGCTCTCTCCCCCTCGCTTCCGGTGGCGCCGGAGTGCCACCGGGGGCCATCATCATCACTGCGATCTTCACCAACACCTCCGCCATCTTCACCAACATCTCTATCACCTTCCCCCCTCTATCTACAGCGGTCCACTCTCCCGCAACCCGCTGTACCCTCTACTTGAACATGGTGCTTTATGCTTCATATTATTATCCAATGATGTGTTGCCATCCTATGATGTCTGAGTAGATTTTTGTTGTCCTATTGATGGTTGATGAATTGCTATGATTGATTTAATTTGCTTGTGGTTATGTTGTTGTCCTTTGGTGCCCATCATATGAGCGTACGCGTGGATCACACCATAGGGTTAGTTGTATGTTGATAGGACTATCTATTGGAGGGCAAGAGTGACAGAAGCTTCAGCCTAGCATAGAAATTGATGCATACGGGATTGAAGGGGGACCAATATATCTTAATGCTATGGTTGGGTTTCACCTTAATGAACGTTAGTAGTTGCGGATGCTTGCTAATAGTTCCAATCATAAGTGCATAGAATTCCAAGTAAGGGATGACATGCTAACAGTGGCCTCTCCCACATGAAACATGCTATCGGTCTAGGAAAGTAGTCAATTGCTTAGGGACAATTTCGCAACTTCTACCACCACGTTTCCACACTCGCTATATTTACTTTATTGCTTCTTTACCTAAACAGACCCTAGCTTTTATTTACGTGCTCTTTACTATCTTGCAAACCTATCCAAAAACACCTACAATGTACTTCTAGTTTCATACTTGTTTTAGGTAAAGCGAACGTGAAGCGTGCGTAGAGTTGTATCGGTGGTCGATAGAACTTGAGGGAATATTTGTTCTACCTTTAGCTCCTCGTTGGGTTCGACACTGTTACTTATCGAAAGAGGCTACAATTGATCCCCTATACTTGTGGGTTATCAAGACCTTTTTCTGGCGCCGTTGCCGGGGTGTCATAGCGTGGGGTGAATATTCTCGTGTGTGCTTGTTTGCTTTATCACTAAGTAATTTTTATTTGCTGTTCTTAGTTGTTTTCTATCTTTAGTTATGGGTAGGAAACGCAAAATACCAAAAAAATTAGTTGTACCTACTGAACCAATGGTTGAAGAACCACTCAAAATATATCACACTCCTGAAGCTTTTTACTTGGATCATCTTCGATCCCTATGTGCTCGGGCTGAAACCCCAACTAGCTTAGTTGAGGGCAAATCTTTAGATGAGCATGCTTGTTATGTGCGACACCGCATATCTGAAAAACGGAAACTTTTACTGGGTCAAATTCATCGTTTGCAATGCTATGCTTGGAATTTATGTGAAATATATGATTTTACTTGTTGTTCTGAAAACCCTAAGAAACAACTTCCCTACCAATGTGAGTTTAGTGATAACGGGATCGTATCTTCGTATGCTAAGGGTGTTTATAATTACTATGATGTTCAACAAATTGAAGAATTTGTTGCTTTTAAGGGTGCTTATGAAATTGCTTCATTGATTGAAAAGTATGGTGCTACTCTTTACAAATCTGAAAATTTTGCCATACTTAAATATTGTTATGATAATTATGCTTCTAATGCCTATGTTAACCCATATATTGAGGACTCCTCCGCTGTCCAAGAAGAGAATAATATTTTGCAGGAGTCTATGGAAGAAGAAATTGATGAAAATGTGAGCTCATTGGATTAAAAAGATGATGAGGAGAGCGAAGAACAAAAGGAGGAAGAGCGGATTAGCTACCCGTGCCCACCTTCTAATGAGAGTAACTCTTCAACTCATACATTGTTTAATTTCCCTTCGTGCTTACCGAAGGATGATTGCTATGATGATTGTTATGATCCCGTTGATTCTCTTGAAATACCCCTTTTTGATGATGCTTGCTATGCTTGTGGCCAAGATGCCAATATGAATTATGCTTATGGAGATGAACTTGCTATAGTTCCTTATGTTAAACATGAAATTGTTGCTACTGCACCCACGCATTATAGTCCTATTATTTTTTTGAATTCTCCCGACTACACTATATCGGAGAAGTTTGCACTTATTAAGGATTATATTGATGGGTTGCCTTTTACCGTTGCACATGATGATTTTGATGAATATAATATGCATGTGCTTGCTGCTCCTACTTGCAATTATTATGAGAGAGGAACTATATCTCCACCTCTCTATGTTTCCAATACGATAAAATTGCAAGAAACTGCTTATACTATGCATTGGCCTTTACTATGTGTGCATGAATTGTTCTTTTATGACATGCCGATGCATATGAAGAGAGTTAGACTTCGTCATTGCTTGATATATGTTGCTTTGTGCTCACTACTAAATTACAAATCATCGCTAATTAAAATTGGCTTTGATATACCTTGGGATCCGGGTGGATTCACTACTTGGGCACTATATGCCTAGCTTAATGGCTTTAAAGAAAGCGCTGCCAGGGAGACAACCCGGAAGTTTTAGAGAGCCATTTATTTCTGTTGAGTGCTTTCATATAGTTTAAAAACAACAAAAATAAAGAGGGGAACCCAAAACTTTTTCAAAAAGGAAAGCGAAAGTGAGAGAGACAAGCATTGTTGAAGTGGGAGCTAGCCTTGTACTTTGTTCATGCTCACGGAAACTTTGTGAATCTTGATTACAGAAACTTTTCAACAAAAATAATTATCCCCTTGTACAATTCCATTGTATTATAAAAATAATGTGCTAAGGTTTGCCTTTAGGATGTTTACAATGCTTGTTGGTTTGTACGGTGCAGGACAGAAACTTTGGTTGTAGTGCTCGATTTTTCATTTTTTACTGGAACGTCAAATGGTTCTGATTCTTTTTGCAATGTCTTTCTATACAAATTTTATTTTTCCTAATTTTTGCAGAATTTTTCAAGTATCAGAAGTATGGTGAATGTTCAGATTATTACAGACTGTTCCGTTTTAGACAGATTCTGTTTTCGATGCATAGTTTGCTTGTTTTGATGAAACTATTGATTTATATCAGTGGATTAAGCCTTGAAAAGTTATACTATAGTAGACACAATGCAAAAAAATATATGAATTGGTTTGCAACAGTACTTAGAGTAGTGATTTGCTTTATTATACTTACAGATCTTACCGAGTTTTCTGCTGAAGTTTTGTGTGGATGAAGTGTTCGAAGATCGAGTATGTTTCGATATGAGGATAAGGAGGAGAGGGAAGGGATCAAGCTTGGGGATGCCCAAGGCACCCCAAGTAAATATTCAAGGAGACTCAAGCGTCTAAGCTTGGGGTTGCCCCGGAAGGCATCCCCTCTTTCTTCAACAAGTATCGGTATGTTTTCGGATTCGTTTCATTCATGTGATATGTGCAAATCTTGGAGTGTCTTTTGCATTTAGTTTTCATTTTTCTTTTACGCACCATGCTGGTATGAGATAGTCCTTGGTTGATTTATAGAATGCTCTTTGCACTTCGCTTATATCTTTTGACTATGGCTTTATAGAATGCTTCATGTGCTTCACTTACATCATTTGAAGTTTGGATTGCCTGTTTCTCTTCACATAAAAAACCGCCATTTGTAGAATGCTCTTTTGCTTCACTTATATTTGTTAGAGCATGGACATATCTTTTGTAGAAAGAATTAAACTCTCTTTCTTCACTTATATCTATTTAGAGAGTTGACAGGAATTGGTCATTCACATGGTTAGTCGTAAATCCTACATAAAACTTGTAGATCGCTGAATATGATATGTTTGATTCCTTGCAATAGTTTTGCGATATAAAGATGTTGATATTAGAGTCATGATAGTGGGTAGTTGTGGATTGTAGAAATACTTGTGTTGAGGTTTGTGATTCCCGTAGCATGCACGTATGGTGAACCGTTATGTAACAAAGTCGGAGCATGATTTATTTATTGATTGTCTTCCTTATGAGTGGCGGTCGGGGACGAGCGATGGTCTTTTCCTACCAATCTATCCCCCTAGGGGCATGTGCAGTAGTACTTTGCTTCGAGGGCTAATAAACTTTTGCAATAACTATATGAGTTCTTTATAACTAATGTGAGTCCATGGATTATACACACTCTCACCCTTCCATCATTGCTAGCCTCTTCGGTACCGTGCATTGCCCTTTCTCACCTCGAGAGTTGGTGCAAACTTCGCCAGTGCATCCAAACCCCGTGATACGATACGCTCTATCACACATAAGCCTCATTATATCTTCCTCAAAACAGCCACCATACCTACCTATCATGGCATTTCCATAGCCATTTCGAGATATATTGCCATGCAACTTCCATCATCATCATATACATGACTTGAGCATTTATTGTCATATTGCTTTGCATGATCGTAAGATAGCTAGCATGATGTTTTCATGGCTTGTCCGTTTTTGATGTCATTGCTACGCTAGATCATTGCACATCCCGGTACACCGCCGGAGGCATTCATATAGAGTCATATCTTTGTTCTAGTATCGAGTTGTAATATTGAGTTGTAAGTAAATAAAAGTGTGATGATCATCATTATTAGAGCATTGCCCCAGTGAGGAAAGGATGATGGAGACTATGATTCCCTCACAATTCGGGATGAGACTCCGGACGGAAAAAAAGGAGAAGGCCCAAAAAAAAGAAAAAAAGAAAAAAATGAGAAAAAAAGAGAGAAGGGGCAATGTTACTATCCTTTTACCACACTTGTGCTTCAAAGTAGCACCATGTTCTTCATATAGAGAGTCTCTTGAGCTATCACTTTCATATACTAGTGGGAATTTTCATTAGAGAACTTGGCTTGTATATTCCAACGATGGGCTTCATCAAATGCCCTAGGTCTTCATGAGGAAGCAAGTTGGATGCACACCCACTTAGTTTCAGTTTGAGCTTTCATATACTTATAGCTCTAGTGCATCCGTTGCATGGCAATCCCTACTTCTCACATTGACATCAATTGATGGGCATCTCCATAGCCCGTTGATTAGCCGCGTCGATGTGAGACTTCCTCCCTTTTTGTCTTCTCCACATAACCCCCATCATCATATTCTATTCCACCTATAGTGCTATATCCATGGCTTGCGCTCATTTATTGCGTGAGGGTTGAAAAAGCTGAAGCGCGTTAAAAAGTATGAACCAATTGCTCGGCTTGCCATCAGGGTTGTGCATGATTTGAATATTTTGTGTGGTAAAGATGGAGCATAGCCAGACTATATGATTTTGTAGGGATAACTTTCTTTGGCCATGTTATTTTGAAAAGACATGATTGCTTTATTAGTAGGCTTGAAGTATTTTTTTATGTCAAATGATAGTCTATTGCTTTGAATCACTCGTGTCTTAATATTCATGCCATGATTAGATACATGATCAAGATTATGCTAGGTAGCATTCCACATCAAAAATTATCTTTTTTATCATTTACCTACTCAAGGACGAGCAGGAATTAAGCTTGGGGATGCTGATACGTCTCCGTCGTATCTATAATTTTTGATTGTTCCATGCCAATATTATACAACTTTCACATACTTTTGGCAACTTTTTATACTATTTTTTGGACTAACATATTGATCCAGTGCCCAGTGCCAGTTCCTGTTTGTTGCATATTTATGTTTCGCAGAAACCCAATATCAAACGGAGTCCAAACGGGATAAAACGGACGGAGAATTATTTTGGAATATTTATGATTTTTGGGAAGTAAAATCAACGCGAGACGGTGCCCGAGGGGGCCACGAGGCAGGGGGCGCGCCCTGGACCCTCGTGGGCACCCCGTAAGGTGGTTGACGCTCTTCTTTCGCCGCAAGAAAGCTAATTTTATGAGAAAAATCTGGGCAAAAGATTCAACCCAATCGGAGTTACGGATCTCCGGATATAAAAGAAACGGTGAAAGGGCAGCAGACGAGAGCGCAGAAATAGAGAGAGAGACAGAGAGACAGATCCAATCTCGGAGGGGCTCTCGCCCTTCCCATGCCATGGAGACCATGGACCAGAGGGGAAACCCTTCTCCCATCTAGGGAGAAGGTCAAGGAAGAAGAAGAAGGAGGGGGGCTCTCTCCCCCTCGCTTCCGGTGGCGCCGGAGTGCCACCGGGGGCCATCATCATCACTGCGATCTTCACCAACACCTCCGCCATCTTCACCAACATCTCCATCACCTTCCCCCCTCTATCTACAGCGGTCCACTCTCCCGCAACCCGATGTACCCTCTACTTGAACATAGTGCTTTATGCTTCATATTATTATCCAATGATGTGTTGCCATCCTATGATGTCTGAGTAGATTTTCGTTGTCCTATTGGTGGTTGATGAATTGCTATGATTGATTTAATTTGCTTGTGGTTATCTTGTTGTCCTTTGGTGCCCATCATATGAGCGCGCGCGTGGATCGCACCATAGGGTTAGTTGTATGTTGATAGAACTATGTATTGGAGGGCAAGAGTGACAGAAGCTTCAGCCTAGCATAGAAATTGATGCATACGGGATTGAAGGGGGACCAATATATCTTAATGCTATGGTTGGGTTTTACCTTAATGAACGTTAGTAGTTGCGGATGCTTGCTAATAGTTCCAATCATAAGTGCATAGAATTGCAAGTAAGGGATGACATGCTAGCAGTGGCCTCTCCCACATGAAACTTGCTATCGATCTAGTAAAGTAGTCAATTGCTTAGGGACAATTTCACAACTCCTACCACCACTTTTGTACACTCGCTATATTTAATTTATTGCTTTTTTACCTAAACAGCCCCTAGCTTTTATTTACGTGCTCTTTACTATCTTGCAAACCTATCCAAAAGCACCTACAAAGTAGTTCTAGTTTCATACTTGTTCTAGGTAAAGCGAACGTCAAGCGTGCGTAGAGTTGTATCGGTGGTCGATAGAACTTGAGGGAATATTTGTTCTACCTTTAGCTCCTCATTGGGTTCGACAATCTTACTTATCGAAAGAGGCTACAATTGATCCCCTATACTTGTGGATTATCAGGTGTCTGCTCAAGGCAAAGGGCATCCCAGCACGGTTCTGGGGCGAGGCCGTGACCACGGCGGTGTACTTGCTGAACCATGCAACAACAAAGAGTGTCTTCGGCATGACACCCTATGAAGCCTGGTGCGGCCGTCGGCCCAACGTGCAGCACCTTCGGATGTGTAGCGCACGTGAAGGTGACGCGCCCTAACTCGAAGAAGCTCGACGACCGCAGCGTGCCCATGGTGTTCCTCGGGTACGAGCCTGGATCGGTTGCCTACCGCGTCTTCCACCCACCGTCAGGCCGCACCCACGTCTCCCGCGACGTTGTGTTCGACGAAAACACATCGTGGGATTGGAGTGTTGCTCTGCATGCACGGGATGAGGGGCTCGAGTCCTTCACGGTCGAGCTGGAGTCCGTGGCCACGTCGAGCGTGTGGGTGGAGCCAGCGTAATCTCCGATCGAGCACCGCTCGGTGCCCGCGCCCGACGCCGAGCCGTCAATGCCACAGAGCGCGATCATCGCGCCGTCTCCTACCTCCCCGACGTACGGAACGCTGATCTCGACTCCAACCGGTGTTGAGTTTGTCTCACTGCCCACCGGCGTGTCCGAGCCGCCTCCCGGCGCAAGAGGCGACACGTCGGTACCGCACACTTGAGAATGTGTGGGACACGACAGAAGAGGTGGAGGCGGTCTACAGCGACAATGACCTATATCTGATCGTGGGCGAGGAGCCAGCCTCGTTCATTGAAGCTAAGAGGGAGCAGGGATGGCGTGTAGCTATGGACGAGGAGATGCAGAGCATCATGGACAACATGACCTGGGAGCTGAGCGAGCTTCTGGCTGGGCACCGCGCGATCGGCCTCAAATGGGTCTACAAGCTCAAGAAGGACCCCCGGGGCGCCGTTGTGAAGCACAAGGCGCGCTTGGTGGCGAAAGGCTACGTGCAGCGGGAGGGCATCGGCTTTGAAGAGGTCTTCGCGCCAGTTGCACGCATGGACTCAGTGCGCGTACTCGTCGCGATCGCCGCGCACCACGGGTGGCAAGTTCACCATATGGACGTCAAGTCTGCGTTTCTGAACGGTGATCATTTGGAAGAGGTCTACGTTCAACAGTCACCAGGGTATGCTGTGGCCGGCCATGAGAGCAAGGTGTTGCGCCTCCGCAAGGCGCTGTACGGGCTTCGTCAAGCGTCGAGGGCTTGGAACACAAAGCTCGACGAAAGTCTATGCGCACTGAACTTCGAGCGCTGCCCCTTGGATCATGCCGTGTATCGGCGTGGTATGGGCAGCTCCCTTCTGATTGTTGGGGTCTACGTGGACGACCTCATCATCATCGGAGCGGCCACGACGGAGATCAACTCCTTCAAGCAGCAAATGACCAAGCTGTTCCGCATGAGTGATCTGGGCAAGCTCAGCTATTATCTCGGGATTGAAGTGAGCCAGGAGCGCGATCGGATCGTACTCGGGCAGGCAGCCTATGCCAAGCGGCTACTGGAACGGGCGGGCATGGAGGACTGCAACCCCAACAACACATCGATGGAGGCTCGGCTCAAGCTGAGCAAGGAAAGCACCGTCGCCCTGGTGGACAAGATGATGTACCGCAGCATCATCGGAGGACTGCGTATCTGGTTCATACAAGGCCTGACATATCGTTTGCAGTTGGGTACTTGAGCAGGTTCATGGAGAAGCCTGCCTCCGACCACTACGCTGTAGTGAAGCACCTCTTGCGTTATGTGGCTGGGATGCTGGATCACGGCTGCGCATACGAGCGTGGCGATGGAGGACTGCAGCTAACCGGCTACAGTGATTTGGATCACGGCGGGGACACGGACGACAGGAAGAGCACAATAGGTGTGATCTTCTTCCTCGGCAAGAGCCCACTGAGCTGGCAGTCCCAGAAACAACGGGTGGTGGTGATCTCTTCGTGCGAGGCCGAGTACATGGCCGCCACCACCGCTGCTTGCCAGGCCATCTGGCTGGCTCGGCTACTTGGCGAGTTGCTGAACAAGGAAGTTGTGCGGCCGAAGCTCCTCATCGACAACAATTTGGCGATCTCTCTGGCGAAGAATCCTGTCTTCCACGATCGCAGCAAGCACATTGAAATCAGGTACCACTTCATTCGCGAGTGTGTGGAACAGGGGCGTGTCTTCATCGACTACGTCAGGACCAGTGATCAACTTGCTGACACACTGATGAAAGCACTTGGGCGTCTCATCTTCCAAGAGCTGAGGAGGAGAATCTGCATGGTTGAAATAATTCGCCAACGCCAAGATTAGGGGGGTGATTCGTTCGCTAATCTACACTAGTAGAAAAAGGGTCATCTGTCCCGGTTGGTAAGGGCCTTTTGTCCCGGTTGTTGAACCGGGACTACAGGGTCGTTACTAATGCCCTAGCCCTTTAGTCCCGGTTCTTACACGAACCGGGACAGATGGGCCTCCACGTGGCCGCTGCGGCCAGCCCAGGCAGGAGGGCCTTTGGTCCCGGTTGGTGACACCAACCGGGACCAAAAGGCATCCACGCGTCAGCATTTCAATGGCTGGGGTTTTTGTTTTTTTGAAAGGGGGGAGGGTTTAGGGGGTAATTTAGGGTGTGTAAGCTAGCTAACAGAGAGAACTGTCCTCTCTTATTTCCGTGCTTGATTTACCAACGCTACTGCTATGCCTAAACATGGCTTAGATTAAAGTGAAGACAACATGTGGTGCATGTCGAAAGTAATATTAATCCTAACTTGATCAAGTTTGGATTAGTACTACTTTCGACATGCACCACATGCTTGTTGCCTCCACTTCACTCCAATCCATGTTCATTTCACCCACTGATATATAATAACTCTTCATGCCCGCATCATGCATCATCATAATAACAAGTCCTACTAATCATCATCATACAACTTCTACTCGTTATTAATAACAAGTCATACGATCATCATCCTCATTGTCATCGAACCAACCCTACTTAATTGTTCTTAGCACATGATCATCAGTATTAGGTAGGACCTAAATACCCTCTTTAAGGTAAAATAGCATAAAACAATATAGACCCCGACTCTCCATTATGGAGAATGGAGATCATCATGTCTCCAATTTTTGCGCTTCGCTTCCTTTTGCTTCCAAGAACCTCCTTGCGACTGTCCATACATTTTTCCATTCTTTGATTTTCATGTCTCCACTTCTTTTAGAAATCCGGTATGGATAGTTGAGATTCGCAGGATGACCTGGTTGTATGTTCAAAACATCAAGGCTACCATTCTGATACATCAAATGAGGCACACAATCCTCTGGGATTATCTGTTGAAAAACATAGTAATAACTTCATAGTTAGCAATGATGTACTAGTTTTTGAAGTATACAAAAGATGCATGGATGTCGTAATAGTAAGAACTCTTACCAGGGTATCTCCATAGTAGTTACCAGAGTTCAACACGTGCACTAGTGGCACGTATTGGCCATAATGTGGAGGAGTTTTACAATAGATATTGTAATTTTCAAGATCAGTACAAAATCCGACCAGATGAGTTTTGTCCTTATAAGTTAACTCAGAGCCATCAGTGTAATAGGTTCTGTCTACCATGTTCTGCACATTGTTTGAACAATCAAAATAAGCTGTCAACTATTTTGAAATGAACAATATAAATTAGCTAATAACTATGTTTAAGAAACTCACATAGCGGTAGAATTGGAGGCGTATCAACAAGGACCCAAATGTCCATATTGTCTTGCTCGATGGCAGGATCACCAATATCCATGGTGACAAGCATACCCTCATCAAAATCATACATCTTGCAAAATGCTTCCCAATTTTTGCAACCAAAATGGGTTACGCTCTCAGATTTATACAGATTTACTTCAAAATCTATATCATGATGGGTCCTTAGGTGAATTTTCTTTGTTTCCATACTTTCATGGTCTTCAAAACCCATCCTCTCCAAGACGTAGCGTCTTGCATGACATGGGATAAGCTAGTCGAATTGTAAAAGATGAAAAGTACACATTGAAATAGTTGAAGTCGTGCTTAATTACGAAAAAATAACACTTGTCGTCGTTGCTTAACGTTTCAACATCGAAGGTCTCCTCCAGCTTAATACTGAAGCGTCGATCTTCGTCCAGGTGAGGCCTGTCGCACAGACCTCGGTCGTCGTGGCACCAGTTGCACTCCCCCGGGAGACTTTTGTCGTCCGAGTACGACATTTTCTATGTTCATAATTCAAATATTAAACGTCTACAATTAAATATATGTACTAAAAAACCTATGTTAGATCATTATTATTCATCACGGGTTGACTATCGGTTTGTCGAGTCTTTTCTTGAAAACTCTCAACTCACGTGGTGTATACGTTCGACCGTTGGTGATGGTCGCTCCTCCTTTCATCCCCGAGTGCATTACACCAAAATGTCTAGCACATGGGAATGAAGGAGAAGCGACCCCCACGACAATAGTCGGGATTCTTCGTCCTCATATATGTATATAGGGTCGCGCTATTCGTCACCCTGGGTGAGGAATAGTTATTCTTCACCCCCTCTCTATTTTGACATCAATGCACCGTATTTTTACATTTTGTAAATTTTGTCTTATTTCATACATGAAAAGAGAACGTAAGAAAATATGTACTCGCCCTAAAAAATATTTTATGTTACGTAAAATTACGAATGTAAAAATATAGTGTAAAACGTACATAAAATGTGATTTTTCTGGTCTTATAACCTATATTTTGAAAAAAATATACGAAATTTTACATATTGAATCAATATGCATGTAACTATTTATATTATAAACGTAATTTATTTAGGAAGCGGTCGTAAGATTACCTCGGGTGAAGAATAACTTATTCTGCACCCTGGGTGATGAATAGTAACAGTATATATATATATATATATATATATATATATATATATATATATATATATATATATATATATATATATATATATATATATATATATATATATATGGTGGAACTCTCCCTCACTGATTCCTCTCAGACATTTGCGACCGTCGCGCTAAAGTAGTTTTATTAAATAAACTAGTTCAACTACTAAGCACTTACTATAAATAAAATAAAGTTGTACTTACTAAAAATAAACTACTTCTATATATAGTAAAATAAAGTAGTTTTATTAAATCAACTAGTTCAACTACTAAGCGCTAACCTAAAATCAAGTAGTACTTACTAATTTTACTTTTTCCTCTACACTAACCTAAAATGCACTAACCTAAAATCGATATCTACTAACAACCTAAATAAAAAATTAATACATATATGAAAAAAACATATATAAACAAAAAAATGCTATGAACATTATATTCATACATACAAAGCCACATCCATTCATCATATAGCTACCACATACATATATACATTATATATATATGAAAAATGCAATGAACAAAAAAACAATACACATTATATGAAAAAAAGCACTGAACAGAGCCGTGGCGGCGGCCGCTCACATCGGGGGCGGCCGGCGAGGGCGACGGCGGGGGCGGCGACGGCCACGGTGGGGGGCGCGGGCCGGGGCAGGGGCGTGGCCGGCGACGACGGCGACAGTGGGGGCGGGTCGTGGCGCAGGGGCGCGGCCGGGCGTGCTCGGGGGCGGCAGAGGGCGACGGCGTGGGTGGCGGACGGCGTCGGCATGGGCTCGGGGCGGCGGACGGCTTCGGTGTGGGCTCGGGGGCACGGGTGACGGCGACGGCGGCGGGGCAGCCTTGCGGCGTTGAGGAGGTCGGCGTCGTCGGGGGGGGGGGCAACTGGCGATGAAATTATGAATTTTCGCCAAGTGTTTCTTATATAGGAAAGGCTTTGGTCCCGGTTCGTCGCACCAACCGGGACCGACGCCACCTTTAGTCCCGGTTGGTGCCACCAACCGGGACCAACAACCTCTTTTCAGCAGCCCAAAGGGCGGGAAGCGGCGGCCTTTCGTCCCGGTTGGTGGCACCAACCGGGACTAAATGGGGGCATTGGTACCGGTTGGCGCCACGAACCGGTACCAATGCAGACCTTTAGTCTCGGTTGGTGCCACCAACCGGGACCAAAGGCCTTGTGCTGCTGCGCCCGCGTCGAAAGTTGAGTCCCACCTCGCTAGTTGAGAGGGGCGCGCAGTGGTTTATAAGCCTCACTGCCGCACCCCTCTCGAGCTCCTCTCCATTGCAGGCTTACGGACCTAATGATGGGTTTCTAGTCGTATTCAAGCCGTGGTGGCCCAGTAGGTGGCATATTTTTTATTTTTGCCTGTTTTTTTTGTTTTTTTTGCTTTATTTATTTTGTTTTGTTTCTACTTACAACAAAAAACTTATTTATTTTATTTTATTTTGTTTCTAATTACTTATTTATTTTACTTTATAATAATTCTTTTTGCTATTAAAGTTTCTATAAAAAAAGTTCTTTGAAAATTCTTTTTGCTTTTAATGATTTTGAACAGAAAATACTTCGATAATTTTAGTTGCATCAATTTTATATGATTTTAGTTTCAATAATACTAGAGGTTTCTTATAATGTTTTGAACAGAAAATACTTTGTTAATTTTAGTTTCATAAATTTTATTAAAGTTTATTTTATTTTGTTTCTACTTATATATTTTAATAAAGTTTATATTATTTTGTTTCTAATTACTTATTTATTTTATTTGTTATTTTTCATGCACCATTTTTCATGCATTTACTAATTATTTTGAGCTATAAGACCCTAAAATTGAAAAGCATTTCAAATGAACTCTGAAAAGGTTGAAAGTTGGCATGGTATCATCATTTCTCTACATAGCATGTGCAAGAAAGGTGTGAGGGTTACGGCAAAACTAGATGCACTTCGTGTACAAAACGGACAATCTCTTTCAAAGTATCAGGATTTCATACGGAAACTCGTCTGTTACAAATGCCACATCATCATTTTTCGATCCTTTCTGACTTCATTTGTTATTTTTCATGCCGTTACTAATTATTTTGAGCTAGAAGACCCTTAAATTGAAAAGCATTTCAAATGAACTTGAAATTGAAAAACCCTACAAATGAACTCTGAAAAGGTTGAAAGTTGGCATGGTATCATCATTTCACCCACATAGCATGTGCTAAAAAGTTGAGAGGTTCCCGGCAAAAGGTGGATGCACTACGTGAACAAAATGGACAATCTCTTTCGAAGTATCAGGGTTTCGGACGAAAACTCATCTGTTACAAAGGGATTTCATTTTCTTGAACTTATTTGAACTCCAGACTTTTTGTGTGTTCAAAATGAACCATTCAAAGCAGAGACTGATTTTGAATGGTGCACATTCAACACACAAAAAGTCTGTAAAGATCGCCAATCCCAACATAAAAAATGAGCATAGATGCGCCTATAGAGAGAATTCAACCTAAATTCATAATAAATTTCTATGAATTTCAGAGAAATTCACTCTGAATTTAGGTCAAATTCCCTGTATAAGGGCATCTATTTTCATTTTGAGAGGAGCTCAACAAGGCAGAGAGGGACAGGCTTATAAACCGGTCTGAGCGCCCTTCGGTTGGCGAGGTGGGACTAAACTCTGACCGCAACGAGGACCAACCCTTTAGTCCTGGTTTGTGGCACAAACTGGGACTAATGGTCATGGGCCAGGGGCGAGGCGCATTGGTCCCGGTTCGTGCGTGGAACCGGGACCAAAAGGTCCAGACGAACCGGGACCAGTGGCCCACGTGACCCGGCCGGCCCCCTGGGCTCACGAACCAGGACAGTTGCCTCCTTTGGTCCCGGTTCGTGAGTGAACCGGAATTAATGGTATTACGAGGGCCGAACCAATGCCCTGTTTTCTACTAGTGCTGGTCGTTGGGCTTAGCTAGTTTGTTTTCAGTCAAATAAGCATGTTTGCACGAGCCGCGACTTGTGTGTGCCGGGCAAGTAGGATTGCATGGGCCTGTAGGTTGACGTTCTTACGTCGTGGTCGGTAGCTTTGTAGGTGGCTTAGGAGACATGCTCAACTCTCGTGGGATGGCATGAGACTGGTGGATCGTGGGGCATAGATAGGATCGTCACCTGCCTCTTCTTTCTGTAACGAATAAACAGCAGTGAAAGAAAACGGGAAAAGTCGCAAGATTGCACGCGACACAAAACCTTCGTCTCCTCTATGATCGTGAGTTGCGAGAGCCTAGATTCCTAACACCACCCCGATATCCAAGACCACCCACCCCCCTCACCATGGTCCATCGACACTGCTGCTGGTAAAGCGAGACCTTTGGGCAAGTATGGGGCTCACCCGACCGGAGGAGCGCAGAGGAAGGTGACCGGGCAAGCCCCAACACCCTCGCCATTTCTCGAACCGGGACCCGGCCCGTCGTCACCAACCATTGTGACAGCAAGACCCAGAGGCACCCGTGCCAACTCCTCGTAGTGCTCCTGCTCCGTGGCAACTAATGACGAGATGCGTTAAGCCGCCGTGCACCACCCTGCCGGGCGGGCCTCCAACCGCAGATCGAAGCGCCCCATGAATCAGGAGGAGGTGGTCGAGCACCACCACCGCACCGCCACCCGGACCAACCAAGATGGTCCCAGTCGAGGCAACCGCCCGCAACTAGCGCCACCCGGACCAACCAAGATGGTCCCAGTCGAGGCAACCGCCCGCAACTAGCGCCACCGCGAGGCCAGATCTGGCTGAGCCCCAGCCAATATGGACACGACAGAGGTTGCCGCCCGCAGACCGTGCCGCCCTCGGCCCCACTACCTGCAGGGCTAGATCCGGCCGAGCCGCTGACGCATCTAGCCCCTTGGCACGCTTCGCCGCCTCGCAGCCCATCACGGCCCAGGCTAGCCCGCATCCCGCACCGCGCAGGCCAGCTGTTGCGACACCGGTTTGTGGTGAGATTGCTCAGTTTCTCAATAATGCTCCCTAAAATTTGATGCAAAATAAGTAAGTATGCATACTAGTTAGTGTCTTGCTAGGTCAATTAGCCCGGCTTGCGAGTCGTGAACTGAAAGAGGATTTTGTGCAACAAGTTGCATGTGCAACCCATATTCTCTCTCCTCTTTTTATTTTATTTCCTGATTGCTAAAAAATGGGAAATAATTCAGAGACGTTAGTAATGCTATGTAATGCGGACTTGTAAAGGTTCATCCAATAATATAACCATTTGTGACCTGAACAAAAGTGACAAGATTCAGATGAATAGTGCTTAGTTAAATAGCATGCACATGATATCAAATTGTCTTAGTTGTACAAGTCAGAAGGTGTTGTTGTTTGTTCATATGAGCTTTTGCAGATGCACATTATGTAGCATGACTTATGTCCATAAGTTTCTGCAGAGAGAATATGGGGTGCACGGGCAACTAGTTGTCAAACTGCTAACGCGCAGTTTGCTTGTCACGTACTAGGATTACCTATCCAAGTAAGTATCAAATCAAGCTAGGTTAGTAATAGTATGCGTTTGCCGTGTCAGATTCAAGTTTACTCCTTGTCGGTATATTGAGTATGAGTACGAGTGCTACTAGGCTATCTAGTGTCTTGACCAGGTAGTCTATATATACATAACCAAGGCTGCACTGTCTTGATCAAGCGACGATTTCGGAAAGGAAACAAAGAGAAGGAGAGCCTCGTACCTCCGGTGTTCCGTGTCTGTCTACCCCAACGCCGTCTACGGGTGCACTACTAGGAAGATGTACTACCAAGAGAAGGCGGAGCACGAGAAGACGTCTTCCAACAAGGCCAGCTCCATCAGTCAAGTCGGACGGATTGTGAAGATGGGACCTTGCGGTGGCGGACGGGGCATCGTCAGAGACATTGACCCCTGCAACTTTCGCCGCATACTTAAAGTGGTTGTCTGGCATGGCGGTGCGGTCAGCGGTCAGCGGCGTGCTAGGGCTTTACCACCTGGATGACCAGGAGGGGGAGGAGCTGGTCGGCCGAGAAGGCAAGCGCTCAGAGGTAGTACTCAGTAATTTTCCTATCATATTTTGTTGTCATTTTCAGACAAATTAACATGGGTGCGCGTTATGAAACGACTAATGGAGCTTCATGGGTTTGTTGTGGCATGTCTAGATATGTCTGGAGTCGGACGAGTACCTCATCGGCGCGAAAGGCTATGTAGGTGATTACAATGGCCGGTTCGTGGTGAGATCGCTCAGTTTCATTGGCAACTGCCGTACTTTTGGGACATATGGGACAGAGGAAGGGACACCATTCGAGCTCCCTGCAGTTGGCGGTGAAATTGGGGCTTCCACGGACGCTCGGAGTACGTCATTGACGCCTTTGGCACCTACGTTAGGATGGACGCCTAACCCACCCAGATCATGCATTGTACTAGGGATCCTGCTGCATGAACGAATGAAGATCTGCACCGAACCATGTAGCCACACATATGCACTAGTAGAAACAGAGGCTTCCATACGCCCCCATTAGTCCCTAAAATAATCGAACCGCGACCAAAGGGGTCTTTAGTCGCGGTTCGGGAGGAGACCCGCGAGCAACTATCTGGGCCCAGCGCGCTCGGTCGACAGCTGGCGGACGGGAGGGGCTTTAGTCCCGGTTGGCCTGGGTCCTCAGGCTGGCCCGAAGGCCTTTAGTTGCGGTTGGCCAGGCCAACCGGGACTAAAGGCCCATCCCTATATATAGGACTCAGCTCACTTCACTTAGCCACAATTCAGAAGGGGGGTGGTGGGTTTGCTTTTGGTTCCTCCTATGCACACAAGGTGTTCGATGAAATGCCCGAGAGCATGAAACAAACATGATATGAAGTGTCCGAGCCACACTTGAGCTTTCTCATTTATTTTTCCTCCGCGATCGCGGTTAGCAACTTGAACCTTTCATGTGTCATTGATAAAATATGCATGTGTGTAGTTCATTGTTTAATTTGTATTATTTCTAGCTAGTTAGTTTAACAAATGCATGATGGTTAATTATATACTTTATATAATAATAATGCAGATGAATCGGCAATGGATGTACGGTCCCCGACTCTCCGGCGAGTTCACTACGGGTTTGAAAGATTTCCTCGTAGTGGCAAATGCGAACAAGCAGCGAGGTTTTATTATCTGTCCATGTGCTGTCTGTAAGAATCAGAAGGGTTACTCCTCCTCAAGAGACGTTCACATGCACCTGCTTCGGCACGGTTTCATGCGAAGCTATAATTGTTGGACCAAGCATGGAGAAAGAGGGGTTAGAATGGAAGAAGATGAAGAAGGGGATGATATCGATGACAACTATCATGATCATTTCGGTGATACTTTCATGGAGGATGATGCTGAAGGTGGGGAAGGGTTAGGTGAAGGTGAAGAAGAGGCACATGATGAGCCCGCTGATGATCTTGGTCGGACCATTGCTGATGCACGGAGACGCTGCGAAACTGACAAGGAGAGGGAGAATTTGGATCGCATGTTAGAGGATCACAAAAAGTCGTTGTACCCAGGATGCGATAATAGTCTGAAAAAGCTGGGCTGCACACTGGATTTGCTAAAATGGAAGGCACAGGAAGGTGTAGCTGACTCATCATTTGAAAATTTGCTGAAAATGTTGAAGAATATGTTTCCGAAGAATAACGAGTTGCCCGCCAGTACGTACGAAGCAAAGAAGGTTGTCTGCCCTCTAGGTTTAGAGGTTCTGAAGATACATGCATGCATTAACGACTGCATCCTCTACCGCGGTGAATACGAGAATTTGAATGAATGCCCTGTATGCACTGCATTGCGTTATAAGATCAGAGGCGATGACCCTGGTGACGATGTTGAGGGCGAGAAACCCAGGAAGAGGGTTCCCGCCAAGGTGATGTGGTATGCTCCTATAATACCACGGTTGAAACGTCTGTTCAGGAACAAAAAGCATGCCAAGTCGTTGCGATGGCACAAAGAGGACCGTAAGTCCGACGGGGAGTTGAGACACACCGCTGATGGAACGCAATGGAGAAAGATCGACAGAGTGTTCAAAGATTTTGCAGCTGACGCAAGGAACATAAGATTTGGTCTAAGTACTGATGGCATGAATCCTTTTGGCGAGCAGAGCTCCAGCCATAGCACCTGGCCCGTGACTCTATGCATCTACAACCTTCCTCCTTGGTTGTGCATGAAGCGGAAGTTCATTATGATGCCAGTGCTCATCCAAGGTCCAAAGCAACCCGGGAACGACATCGATGTGTACCTAAGGCCATTAGTTGATGAACTTTTACAGTTGTGGAGCAGACCTGGTGTACGTGTCTGGGATGAGCACAAAGAAGAGGAATTTGACCTACGAGCGTTGCTTTTTGTAACCATCAACGATTGGCCTGCTCTCAGTAACCTTTCGGGACAGACAAATAAGGGATACAATGCATGCACGCACTGCTTACATGAGACTGAAAGTGTACGTTTGGGTAATTGTAAGAAGAACGTGTACCTGGGTCATCGTCGATTTCTTCCCCGAAATCATAACGTAAGAAAGAAAGGCAAGCATTTCAACGGCAAGGCAGATCACCGGCCGAAGCCTGCGGAACGTACTGGTGCTGAGATATTTGATATGGTCAAGGATTTGAAAGTCATCTTTGGAAAGGGTCCTGGCGGACAATCAGTTCCGCGGGGAGTTGACGGGCACGCACCCATGTGGAAGAAGAAATCTATATTTTGGGAGCTAGAATATTGGAAAGTCCTAGATGTCCGCTCTGCAATCGACGTGATGCATGTTACGAAGAATATTTGCGTGAACCTGCTAAGCTTCTTGGGCGTGTATGGGAAGACAAATGATACAAAGGAAGCACGGCAGGACCAGCAACTTTTGAAAGACCCAGATGACCGGCATCCGGAATGGTTTCAAGGTCGTGCCAGCTACGCTCTTACCAAAGAAGAGAAGGTCATTTTTTTTGAATGCCTGAGCAGTATGAAGGTCCCGTCTGGCTTCTCGTCGAATATAAAGGGAATAATAAACATGGCGGACAAAAAGTTCCTAAACCTGAAGTCTCACGACTGCCACGTGATTATGACGCAATTGCTTCCGATTGCTTTGAGGGGGCTCCTACCGGAAAATGTTCGAGTAGCCATTGTGAAGCTATGTGCATTCCTCAATGCAATCTCTCAGAAGGTAATCAATCCAGAAGATCTACCACGGTTACAGAACGATGTGGTCCAATGCCTTGTCAGTTTCGAGTTGGTGTTCCCACCATCCTTCTTCGATATTATGACGCACCTCCTGCTCCACCTAGTCGAAGAGATTTCCATTCTCGGTCCTGTATTTCTACACAATATGTTCCCCTTTGAGAGGTTCATGGGAGTATTAAAGAAATATGTTCGTAACCGTGCTAGGCCAGAAGGAAGCATCGTCAAGGGCTATGGAAATGAGGAGGTAATTGAGTTCTGTATTGACTATGTTCCTGACCTTAAGCCGATTGGTATTCCTCAATCGCGGCACGAGGGGAGACTAAGTGGAAAAGGCACGATCGGAAGGAAATCAACGATATGTATGGACGGTCATTCTATGACTGAAGCACACCACACAGTTCTGCAAAATTCCAGCTTGGTGGCTCCGTACTTCGAGCAACACAAGAATATTTTACGCTCGGACAACCCGGGGAAGCCTGAATCCTGGATTAGAAAGGCCCACATGGAGACTTTCGGCAGTTGGTTGCGAAAACATTTAATGAATGACAATGATGTTGGAGATCAGCTGTACATGTTGGCCAAGACACCATCTTCGACTATAACGACTTTCCAAGGGTACGAGATAAATGGGAATACATTTTACACCATCGCCCAAGATAAAAAGAGCACCAACCAAAACAGTGGTGTCCGCTTTGATGCAGCAACCGAGAATGGGCAAAAGGTCACATATTATGGTTACATAGAGGAGATATGGGAACTTGACTATGGACCCTCCTTTAAGGTCCCTTTGTTCCGGTGCAAATGGTTCAAGCTAACAGGAGGTGGGGTAAAGGTGGACGAGCAATACGGAATGACAATGGTGGATTTCAACAATCTTGGTTACCTTGACGAACCATTCGTCCTTGCCAAAGATGTCGCTCAGGTTTTTTATTTGAAGGACATGAGTAGCAAACCGAGGAAACGGAAAGATAAGAAAACGATCAGTACATCATGCGATGATCCAAAGCGCCACATTGTTCTTTCAGGGAAAAGAAACATCGTGGGAGTGGAGGACAAGACAGACATGTCAGAAGATTATAATATGTTTGGTGAAATTCCGCCCTTCAAAGTGAACACTGACCCAAGCATTAAGTTAAATGATGAGGATGCTCCATGGATACGGCACAATCGTAAGCAAGCAGGGACACAAGGGAAGAATTGATGTGTAATAATTTATTGTACCAAACTTTGTTGAATGGATCATGTGAATTAAAACGTACGATGGCGAATCCGGATGATTTGTATTTGATATATTATTTGTATTTTTAAGATTTTAAAATGAATTAGTTTTATTTTATTGAATTTTTTGATATATTATTTCTATTTTTAAGATTTTAAAATGAATTAGTTTTATTTTTCTGAATTTTTTGATATATTATTTCTATTTTTAAGATTTTAAAATGAATTAGTTTTATTTTTCTGGATTTTTTGATATATTATTTCTATTTTTAAGATTTTAAAATGAATTAGTTTTATTTTTCTGGATTTTTTGATATATTATTTCTATTTTTAAGATTTTAAAATGAATTAGTTTTATTTTTCTGAATTTTTTGATATATTATTTCTATTTTTAAGATTTTAAAATGAATTAGTTTTATTTTTCTGAATTTTTTGATATATTATTTCTATTTTTAAGATTTTAAAATGAATTAGTTTTATTTTTCTGAATTTTTTGATATATTATTTGTATTTTCTGAAAAGTATATGAAAAAGGACCTTTAGTCGCGGTTCGTGACACGAACCGCGACTAAAGGCTCTTTCCGCGCGGGAACGAAAGCGGCTCGAAAGAACCTTTAGTCCCGGTTGGGGAGACCAACCGCGACTAAAGGTACCCTTTAGTCGCGGTTGGTGTCCCCAACCGGGACTAAAGGGTACCTTTAGTCGCGGTTGGCGTCCCCAACCGGGACTAATGCTCTGTCTATATATACAGCACTTAGTTAATTTCCCCCCACCTCCCATTCTCCTCTCGACGCCGACGCCCTGCCCCGACGCCGATCGACGCCAACGCCGCCAGGCTGCTGCCCGGCGCCGATCGACGCCGACGCCCTGCCCCCAGTGAGCTCCGCCGCCCCCACTTCCCCTGCCCTACGCCGCCGCCGCCGCCCCTGCCCTGCCCTGCGCGCCGCCGCCACCCCTGCCCTGCCCCTGCGCGCCGCCGCCGCCCCTGCCCTGCCCCTGCGCGCCGCCGCCACCGCTGCCCCTGCCCCTGCGCGCTGCCGCCGCCACCGCTGCCCCTGCCCTACCCGCCGCCCGCCGCCACCTGCCTGCCGTCCTCCGCCTCCCGCCGCCGCCTGCCGTCCTCCGCCGCCCGCCGCCGCCTGCCGTCAACAAACGGAAAGAGAGAGCAGAAAGGAAAAAGAAAAGGAAAAAAGAAAAGGAAAGAGAGAGCAGAGAGGAAAAAGAAAAGGAAAAAGAAAAGGAAAAAGAAAAGGAAAGAGAGAGCAGAGAGGAAAAATAAATGGAAAAAGAAAAGGAAAAAGAAAAGGAAAGAGAGAGCAGAGAGGAAAAAGAAAAGGAAAAAGAAAAGGAAAAAGAAAAGGAAAGAGAGAGCAGAGAGGAAAAAGAAAAGGAAAAAGAAAAGGAAAAAGAAAAGGAAATTTATTTGGGAATAATTGTATAAAGGAAAAAGAAAAGGAAATAGAGAGCAGAGAGGAAAAAGAAAAGGAAAAAGAAAAGGAAATTTATTTGGGAATAATTGTATAAAGGAAAAAGAAAAGGAAAAGAAAAGGAAAAAAGAAAAGGAAAAGGAAAAGGAAAGAGAGAGCAGAGAGGAAAAAGAAAAGGAAAAACAAAAGGAAAAACATCTATTTTATTTTTTAATAGCTCTTAATCATTCAACCGTAGCTGCTCCTCCTCTATGTCCCCTTAATCTTATTTTTTAATTCCTTTATACTTAATTAATTTTTCTACATGCAGGAGTGACATATGGCGGACGATAGAGCCGAGCCGCTTAGGGATCTGGAGGCTGAACGTTATTTAATGGACAGCATAAACAACGAGATTCCTTATGTGCCGGGCTCAGAATATGAGCAAGAAGAGGATGTAGTCTCTTCTTTTCTGAACCTTGACGGTGGAACAGACATTGTCGATGATCAAGAAGGTGAAGGAACGGATATTGTCGACGGAGGTCAACCGTCAACAAACGACGATCTCGAATTGCAAGTAGCAACCACGTCCGGCGAGGTATATATATACATTGAGCCTCTCGTGATACAAACTTACTGAAATGTGAATACATATGTATTAACGCGCGCGACTCTCTTTCTTTTTTTAGCCCTCGGCCGGATCGAGTACGACAAAGCGTGGCAAATCCAAGGCGATGAAAACAGGAGAAACATATGCCATTGATTTTGTCAGTGAAACCGGCAAGCCCCTACAGCACACCTCAAAGTTTATCAACCAATGCGGAGTCGTTGTTAGAGACAACGTCCCGATCACCGTCCAGGAATGGAAGGAGCCAAAGAAGGCACGTCTTGGTTTCAGTTTTGTCGACAAGAGAACGAAAAAGGATTGCTGGAGAAAGCTTATGGAACATTTCATTCTACCTCCGGAATACAACAAAGTCGATGAATTCGGTAACGAGGTTCCGGGTGGACGTGAGAGGAGGAGGCTAGTTAAAGAGTTCGCTCTTCAGAAGATGGGCGAAGCATTCCGGAACTTCAAGAAAAATTTAACCCGTGACTATGTCAACAAGGGCAAGACTCCGGATTTCAATGGACAACATGAGAAACTGAAAGATGATTGGCCAGAATTTGTGAGGCAAAAGAAATCGGAGCATTTCAAGGAAATATCGAAAAAAATAAGGATAATGCGAGTAAGAAAAAGTTCCATCATATTATGGGGCCAGGAGGATACCGCCTTTCGGAGCCTAAGTGGCAGAAGATGGAGGAGGACCTGAGGGTGCGAGGAATCCCTCTAGGTACAGAGGGATGGGACCCAAGGGCCAAAAGCTGGTGGTACGGGCATGGGGGATCGCTAGACCCGGAGACAGGGGTGTGTGTTCACCGGAAGAAAAAGTTTGCTCCCACCCAAGCCCTTATTGACGCAATGACCCAAGCTCAAGAGGGCTTGATCAAGTTCAACAGAGAGAAAGACGCACTGACAACAGCCCTCGGGAATGATGAACACGGAGGACGTGTACGAGGCAAAGGCAGAGTTCCGTGGAAAGTAGGGTTTTCCCAGGACAATGACCCGTACTGTTACAGAAGCCGTAAGAGAAAGACGGACCGGGATGCAGATCTTTTGGCGAAGTTTGCATCGGAACTCCATGAGTTGAAGCAGACCGTGCATGAACTAGTAAAAGAAAAATCGGCTGCAGGGCCGCATGAAGATCATGAAGCGGATCGCGGAAGCCAGCAGCGGAGAAGCAGCGTGGCTTCCACGGATGCCCCGCCTGGTGCTAATGCACCGATGATCGAGATTCGTGCACCGGAGCCTCACTACCCCGTGGATGATGTAAAGGAGATGAAAGAATGTGATCTGCATTATCCCGTGGGGAACGTTTCCACGAAGGTAGCTACCGGCAGTGCTTTACCCTGTACACCTGGAGCACTCCACCACAACAACCCCATTGCATATGGCTATGCTCGTGTCACGGTGGAAGACATAGTCCAAGAGTTTGAGGACCTGGAGATTGACAAAGCTACACCCGAAGGGGAGAGAAGACTTGGAGATGTCAAGCGCCAGATCATTCTATGGAAAAAGAAGTACATAGTGTTTCCAGGCGAGGCGCCAAGGCTAACAAGTCCACCCCCTCCGATGGTGGTGGTGGTGGTGGTGTGGCGGTGGTGGTGGTCGTGGTGGTTCACCTACACCTCCTTCACGCCATTCGACGCCGTCCCCCGATCCACAACCTCCGGCGGGTACGACGCCCCCCAATCCTCCTCCGGCGGGTACGACGCCCCCCAATCCACCTCCGGCGAAGAAGCAGAAGCAGGCGGACAGCAAGGAAACCCGCTCCTGGACTATTAACCCGGACCCTTATGTACCTAAGACCACAAGGGTACCGGAGCCATCACTGAAGCCTCTCCTCCCAAGGCCTTGGGAACTTAGTGAAGCTGAAACCAAATTGGCCGCGTCTGCTCATTATGAGAAATGGAAGGCGGATACGAAGGCGAAAAAAGAGCCTGAGCCCAAGCAAGTATTCACTGAGAAGCAAAAGAAGTGGGCTAAGGATTTTTTGACGACACCGTCCCAAGCCGAGCTGAATATGCCTGACGACTATGGACATGAACTTCGTAGGCAAGCAAAAATATTGAAGGAGGAGAAAGAAGAAAGTAAAAAAAGCGGGAAACAAGTTGACCAGCTCGGGATGCAGAATAAACAATCGATCCCCCCGCTCATAGTGAAAGCCGGTCCGGAAGAGGACCCCGAGATCATAGCAGCTGCGGCAGCACTTGGATTGACTGTAGCGAGTGCCATGAAACAAGCGTCCGAGATGGGTTTGACTCTTCGTGCCTTCTTAGGCCTTGAGGATGCGCCAGTATGTGAGATAGCATTACAATATGTGCGGAATGGGCCTCTCGTCGAGCCTGCGCGGGAAAAGAGTCTACCACCACAAATGCGAAATCTGCTACGTTGGTACAAGCAATTCATAACATGGGCCGACAAAGAATATATTTATGCGGATGTTACAGAGGAGCATCACACCAAACGGTACTCTGTACAAGTTCATATGAGTGAATTGTTCCAGCTGTTCAATCTGCGCGAGCTCGACAAATCTATCCTGAGTTGCTACGTTCTGTAAGTGATTTATTTCTACCTCATCTCGTTCTTCATTGCCTGCACTATATATATATATATATATATATATATATATATATATATATATATATATATATATATATATTGTCCTAACTATATTGTTGCGTACGCTATTATGCAGATTGAAGATTTGGGAATGCAAAATAAGAAACATCCATGATGTTGGGTTCATTGACCCACATATCGTTAATGGACATGTGTTACAAAATCACCCCGAAGACATGGAGAAAGACTTGTACAAGTTTCTTAGAAAGCATCAACTCAAAAGTCATATTCTATTTCCTTACCATTTTGGGTGAGTGTTTCTCTCTTGTGCCCATTCTCTTTTGTTTACTCCATGCATGGTATGTCTAATCGATGAGTTATGCATGACTGTGCATGTAACGTGTCCGCAGGTTCCACTGGATTCTGCTAAATATTGAACTTCACACCTCCAGAGTTCTAATCATGGACTCTATGGATTCGGATCCAAAGCGTTGGGCCGACATGAGAAAAATGCTGCAAAAGTAATTATTTTCA
>NC_057802.1:10149070-10216570 GCF_018294505.1 Triticum aestivum | reverse complement strand
TCGGTACTACGCATTTGATCTGTATGCCAATTTGAATATTTGATAGTACTTCCACTTGATATGTGGTAGTAGAGAAATAATTACGTTTCTTCTACCGGTGGATTGGATTCGGGACAATATTGTACTAAAGGTTTGTATCAGGTTGTTTTTCATTATATAGGTTGTAGATAATTGTGACGGTTCTCGGGACTTGATTCCTTTTATCGTTACAACTACGAGAGGTGCAAGAGTGTACATAATTAAATTAATTTGCGTGAAAAACACATAGTCACAATGTTTTTGTGATGTTCATTCTGTACAGCTCAGCGTTTCCACTTGGATAATATACAATTAGCATACACGATGAAGCTATGTATTTCTCAACTTCCAAAAATGGCAGAACTCATGGGCTCATGTTTACTTAGTTTGACAGAATGGCAAGACTATACATATCATGCTGTTCTTTGTGTATATTTAAGAAAATAGTGTGCTTTTTTTGCAGAAAATAAATTAGCGTGTTGTTTGTAAATATATCAATATTATATGTTCCCACAATTGTATGGCTTATGAAATGTTAATGAACGTATGATTATGCATAAATATTTTGTATTATGCATGAGCTAATGGCACATGTCAAAGAAATTATTCATATTGTATGGAAAATATAATATCATGATCTTGAATAAATTCAAATATTACTTGGGTGTATGGTTACAAGCACAAACTATTGTGTTCAAATAATAGACTTTCAGAAGCTTAATACAAAGCATATGAATTCATAATTAGCTATTATTGTACACATAACCGATATTTTTCAAAATTATTCTACAAAGTTACTATCTAAACAACTAGCCCGTGCAATCGAACGGGTTGACGACTAATTCTCGTTAATTTCTTAACAGAAATACAACGTTCATTGGCCTCATACGAACAAGGAGAAGGAGAAGGGAAAGAAGGGAAGCGAGCTGGTGCATTGCCAGGAAACCAACGCTGCCAGAGTACAAAGACCTACGCAAGGGAGCAAGATGTCACCAGCAGCGGGTAACACAAGAGACGAGCTTCAGCATCAGGTCGTGCATCCGCAGCTTATCCCGTGCCCAAAGATGCAGCTGTTGTTTGCAGTTGCACTAGTAGAAAAAGGGTCAAATATTCACTTCATTAGTCCCGGTTTGAATTTGAGCCGGCACTAATGTGTCCATTAGTGCCGGTTCCAACGGCTAGGTGGGCCAATCTCATTAGTACCGGTTCGTGCCGAACTTTTAGCACCGGTTCGTGCCACGAGCCGGTACTAAAGAGAGTGGTGGCAGGATGTTGTCAGTCTGGGGCCCTCCAGCACCTTTAGTACCGGTTCGTGCCTTGAACCGGTACTAAAGGTCGTCCTATATAAACCCTTCGTCCACCCGCGCTCTGTTCTTCCCCTTTCCCCTCTCCTCTGTTCTTCCCTTCTTCCTCTCGAGCTCATAAAAATTTTTGCCCAAAATTTGTTAAGATTTGAAGGCCCCCATCCATTCAAATGATCACAAAGGTTAGCAACTTTGTCCTTTCATCTCTCATTGCTAGATTAGCTCTTGCAATGGTTTATATAGTGATTAATTTGTGGGCTTTAGTAATTTGGGAGGAATTATATGTGGTAGTATTTGATTTATATGCTATCTGAGGTCAAAATAACACTTAGTTTGCATATGTAGGTGTGGTTTACTTAGTGCCTTCTAAATCTCCGTCGTAACCACCGTTGATCGCCCGCACCGTCCCGTCGCCGGCACCACCTTGTGGTGAGCCTCTTGTTCATGAATTTTTTATATAAAAAATTGATGTTTGTGTGATTTGGATATATAGTTACTCGTAAAACTATCTTACCCGTACGTTGTTTGTTATACATAGTGCCATGGTTTTGATATCCGTCCCCGTTGGCCCTCGTCCTTGTTATGATTCGGATGTGGTATATTCTCTTTTAAAACTATTTGTTGCATTTCGTGTTTATGACAAATTATGCCCATCAAGTTGACATAGATATTTTTATCTAGGAGGTATGTGCACCGGAAATTCCAACCGACCCTGTCGAGAGGTTAAATTTAGTTGAAAGAGAAAATGAGTATTTGATAGAAAAATTGAAAAGAATTGAGGGGGAAAAGATGGAATTGGAGTTGCATGTTGCCGATGTTGTCGATGATCACAAGATCAAGATGGAGAAAATGCGCTTGAAGATTAGAAAGATTAGAAAATATGCCATTGATAGTGAGGCTTGGTATTATTATGTTGTTGGATCAATTGTTACCTTAGTTGCAATCTTGATCGCATTTGTTGTTGCATTTAAATGCTTTACCTAGACAGTTATTTGTTTGTTGCATTTAAGTGTTGTATGAACTTTATGTATGAACTTGTATTAATTTGGTCTTTTCGGTGTTGTGTAATGAAGATGAGCCGACAATGGATGTACGATGACCCATGCGTGTAGGGTTGGAGGAAACCTTGGAGGGGGGCGCCCCCTTGACTTGGGGGGCAAGCCACCCTCCCTGGCTGCCGCCCCTCCCACCAGATGGGATCTAAGGGGCCGGCCCCCCTCTCCCTTGCCCCTATATATAGTGGAGGGGTGGGAGGGCAGCCGCACCCCCTTGCCTGGCGCAGCCCCTCCCTCCTCATACACCTCCTCCTCCTCCTCCTCCTCCGTAGTGCTTAGCGAAGCTCTGCCGGAGAACACGAGCTCCATTGCCACCACGCCGTCGTGCTACTGGAGTTCTCCCTCAACTTCTCCTCTCCCCTTGCTGGATAAAGAAGGAGGAGACGTCCCCGGGCTGTACGTGTGTTGAACGCGGAGGCGCCATCCGTTCGGCGCTAGATCGGATCTTCCGCGATTTGAATCGCTGCGAGTACGACTCCATCAACCGCGTTCTTGTAACGCTTCCGCTTAGCGATCTTCAAGGGTATGAAGATGCACTCCCTCTCTCTCGTTGCTAGCATCTCCTAGATTGATCTTGGTGACACGTAGGAAAATTTTGAATTATTACTACGTTCCGTAACAGTTACCATCTTCAAATATAATGACTTTCAAAGGGTACGAGATAAATGGGAATACATTTTACACGATCACCCAAGATAAGAAGAGCACCAACCAAAACAGTGGTGTTCGCTTTGATGCACTAACCAAGACGGGAAAGGAAACATATTATGGTTACATAGAGGACATATGGGAACTTGACTATGGACGTGGTTTGAAGGTCCCTTTGTTTCGGTGCAAATGGGTCAATATGACACGAGGCGGGGTAACGGAAGACCTGCAGTATGGAATGGCAACAGTGGATCTCAACAATCTTGCGTATGCAGACGTACCGTTCGTCCTAGCCAATGATGTGGCACCGGTTTTCTATGTGAAGGACATGTCTACCAAGTCGAGAAAAAGAAAAGATAAGGAAGTGAATGCATCATACGATGAGCCAAAGCGCCACATAGTTCTTTTTGGGAAGAGAAACATCGTGGGAGTGGATGACAAGACAGAGATGTCAGAAGATTATAAAAAGTTCGATGAAATCGCTCCATTCATAGTGAATATTGACCCGAGCATCTAGTTAAATGATGAAGATTTTCCATGGTTACGGCGCAAAGGGACACACGCGAAGAAAAAGTTTCACACCCAAAGATCTGGGATGTGATCGGCTTCACTATCATCACTTTCTTCTGTGTTTCACACCCAGGAGGGAATCTCTGTAATAGTTAGGGTAGTTATGTGTTTTGGCATTTGAAACACAAAGAAATTTTATGTGCAAACAAATTCTTTCATGCATTTACTGATTTTTTCAGCTAAATGACCCTGAAATTGAAAAACACTTCAAATGAACTCCGAATAGGTTGAAAGTTAGCATGGTATCGTAATTTCACCCACATAGCATGTGCAAAAAAGTAGAGAGGGTTACGGCAAAAAACTGGATGCACTTCGTGTACAAAATGGACAATCTCTTTCGAAGTATCAGGGTTTCAGACGAAAACTCATCTTTTACAAAGGCATTTCATTTTTGCAATAACCTAAGCATTACCAAATTGAATATAATGATAAAACACACTAATATTAAACATAAGAAAAAAGAATCAATGAAAAATCTATTTTTAAAGTTAAGTTATTCACAAACTAGTGATTCACACAAATTTCAAATAATTCGAAATTTAAACTATTCAAATTTGAAAACTACCAGCACTAACAGAAAGTTTGTAATTTTTTGTACCTGAAGAAAAAATATTCACAAAGAAACTCTAAATACAGCAAAAAAACAACTCAGAAATAAATAAAAGAAAATAAATAAAGCAAAAAGGAAAAAAATAAAAAAAATAAAAAAGCCCGCCTACTGGGCAACAGCGGCCTGCATACGACTAGAAACCGAACCTTTTGTTGGGCCAGGATGCAGGCCCGCAAGGCCCAGTAGGCCCACAGGGCAGCACATCACAGGTAGGCCCAGAAGGCCTGCTTTGGGGAGGAGCTCGAAGGAGCAGCTGCGGCTGCGTTTATAAACCAGTGCAGCTGCCCTTCACTAGGCGAGGTGGGACTAAACTTTGCGCCCCTCGCCTGGATAGGGTAAAGGAGCATGATCCATCGAGATGGAAATGGGTGACACTGTGGTTTTAGCGAGTTCGGGCCTCTCACGGTGGAGATAACAACCCTACGTCTCATGCTCCGGAGAGGCTTTGTTTTATCTGAGTATGTATCCGGAGATTACAATGTATGTGTAAGAGAGAGAAGACTGGATCTTAATGCCTGAACAAGTCCTGAGACTAAGGGCGAGAGAGAGAGAGAGCTAGCAGGAGAAGAATGAGGACCCCATGCTTTACGATATTTTGACCCTTCGTGGGCCTACCTGTTATGTGTATCCCCAACATTAGGCCCCGAATCGATTGAGATTTTGCAAAACAAGTTTGTGAAAGACACAATTTGGCCCGAGTGATTACGAAAATACTCGGCACATGTCATTGTGCTTTCAGACAACCAAGGTTTGAACAGAATCTCAATGGATTCTATCACTGTGCTTCCCGACTGATCTGGGGTAAGTGCCCGTGAGGAGCAACTTGGTGACATTCGTTCATCTCTCGGATGAGGTTAACCCGTGATCTGAGTATGGGTGCGTCATTAAATCTGGGCAACAAGATTGACGCATGGACTGCTCTCTCGGAGAGATGCCATTATTATCCCGGAGGAACGTCAATACGAGTCGGTTCTAGATCCAAACTTATGAGTTTCACGCTTTGAGTCCTAGAAGAAGGCTCAAAACAGGTCCAGGAAGGAGCGTTAAACTCGCCTTATAGCAATTTTTTTGGTAGTTGTTGATGGGAGTCTTGGAACTTGTTTGTTTGTTGTTTGTCACTCAGACCGGTCAGGCCGTACCGAGTGGAGATTACTCCAATGGGGGCACGCTGAGTGCACCCACTGGGTATAGTCCCCGAGACGGCCGTCGACTGCGGGCAGTCGGCGGGGGTCTAAGTGAACTTGTTTGTTTCTCCTCGAATCAGAAGTCGAGTAGTACTTGAGTGATCTGGAGCTGGTCTTGACCAAGAAAAACGTTTCTTTCTGAGTTCTCTTCCAGTGGGGGCATGCTGAGTGCACCCACTGGGTGTAGTCCCCGAGCCTCTGTTGGACAAGATGAGTCGGGCAGAGGGTTTAAGTCTCCAGGTAAATCCCTATGTAGTCGGCACGGGAAATATCTTTTAGTCTGAAATTGAGTCAATCAGATGGATCTTGAGGTGCTTGGCGTGGTAAATAACCTCAGCCTGGAGCTGATTCAGTCGGACTGATCTTCATGTACTTGGCACGGTAAATTAATTCAACCTGGAACTGGATCAATCAAGAGAATCTTCGTGCACTCGACAGGATGAATGAATTTGGCCTTGAAACTGTTGACTGTAGAAAAAGGCTGGACACTCTAGGGAGTAATCGGTCCAGTAGTACTTCTTGCATTGACCGTTAGCTTTTGCATGAAAGGGGTATTTATAAGAGTACGTTTTAACAGCAGAGGAGCTTCGTTTTCACCCTTTTGCATGAAAGGGGTATTCGTCCGAGTGGACGTGCTTCCCGACTGATCGGAGTATGTTGACTGCGAGGAAAAAACTTGGTCTCACTCGTATGTCTCCCGGAGGAGATAGACTCGTGGTCTGACGTGGACGTGACATGAAACCCGAGTGACAAGGCTAGTGTGTGGGCTAACTCTCCGGAGAGAGGCCACTCATTATCCCGGGGGAACACCAGCACATGCCATCTCTGAGTCCAAGTTTGTGAAACTGACGCCTTGGAGCGTAGAATAAGGGCCAAGTGTATCTGTGGAGGAGCGTCGTCTTCAGCCTTTTGCAGTCCTGAAGATGACTCCAGGTAATGATTTGGGCGATCGTCCGAGTGGACGGTGCTACCCTTATAGATCTTGGGCGGACCGAGCATGTATGGTCAGAAAAATATTCCTAATGTGATCAACAGGTTGATCAAATGGGCGTAACCCCTGAGGGCGACATGGCCCAGGGCTGTGCGTAGCCCCCGAGTGATGCTCGAAAGAGGTAAGCTCGCTACAGAGTGTCATATGAGGTTTGATCATATGAGTAACTTAGTTGTTCCCGTGTTGAGGGTGTAGTGGTGAGGACATGTCCTAATTGATGGTGACGCGCGGGGCGGCCGAGGAGTGAGGACGTGTAAGGCCTGGTGACGACACGCATGGCGGCCGAGTGGTGAAGACGTGCACAATGGAGTGGCAACGCGCGGGGCAGACAAGTGGTGAAGACGTGCACCATCAAGTGGCGATGCGCGGGGCGGCCGGGTGGTGAAGATGTGCACAACCAAGTGCCAACACGCGGGGCGGCCGAGTGGTGAAGACGTGCACAACGGAGTGGCAACGCGCGGGATGGACAAGTGGTGAAGACGTGCACCACCGAGTGGCGACGCGCGAGGCGGCCGAGTGGTGAAGATGTGCACAACCAAGTGGCGACGCGCGGGGCGGACGAGTGGTGAAGACGTGCACAACCGAGTGGCGACATGCGTGGCGGCCGAGTGGTGAAGATGTGCACAACCGAGTGGCGACGCGCGGGGCGGACGAGTGGTGAAGACGTGCACAACCGAGTGGTGAAGACGTGCACAATCAAGTGGCGACGCGCGGGGCAGTCGAGTGGTTAAGACGTGCACAACCAAGTGGTGACGCGCAGGGCGGCCGAGTGATGTTGTGCGAGGTGGCTGAGTGAAAGACTACGTGTCCAGCCAAGTGGCAAAAATGGTCCTCGAAGGAGTTAGCAAGATGCTTTCAAAGCTGATGTTGAAGTGAAGGGTCGAATACACTTTTTGAAGTGAAGGGTCTGACTGGTGATGAAGTACTTTACCACTCATGAGAGTGTTATTACGAATGAGTTGCAGCCCCCAATTGCGGCGTAGCCCCCGGGCATACTATAGGCTTCGACAACGGACATGCCGGAATACGAGAAATATAGTTTTGAATGGATAATTTGTAATTCATCGAGTCGGACTCGGGTAAAGATGAGAAGGAGCTTCTGAGTGACGCTCGGAAGAGGCAAACTCGAAAAGGAGTGAAGTGTGCAGTTTGATTACAAAAGAGATTTATCTGTCTCATGCCCACGAGACAACGAGGTCTATGTCATTGATACGATGAAGAAGTCTCCACGGAGGGTTCAGCCGGATGTGTTCGAAGTCAACAAAGCGGCAAGGTCGGTGTTGCGGTGCGCTAAGGTCGGAACGATGACCGAGTCCGAGTAGCGATGAAGTTGACGTACATGGTCATCGAGTGATCGCGTAACTTGTGTAAGAAAAATAATTAGGGAAATAGCACAAGCCAACGTAACAATTTCTCGAGGAAATTTGATGTGTGCTGAAATGTTATGTGTAAGTGACACCCATAGACACCCGCTGGGTGTGCAAGGGGCTTGCTGGTTCAGAACCAACAAGAGACTATAAGAGCAAAGGAACTGGACGAACTTGACGAAGAGAATGACCCAACTTGATGTGTTAGAGCGCCGGACTCAAATAAAACGGAAGTGTAGTATTTCGACTAAGTTGCAGCCCCGGAGGACCGATGCTAACTCGAAATGAAGAACACATGGTGTACGTGAATGATGTATGCGACAAAACGGAAGTTGGACTCGGGTGAAAATAAGTAGCCGAGTGTAGAGGTACACTTGGTGGTGTGGCCTCCGAGTGAACGTGATGTGTGCACTACAGGATACTCGGGAACGCAGAAATAACATAATGTACTGCATGTAGAATGACTTAGCTATCTGAAGGCCCGCAAGTGGCCGAGTGGTGAAGATGTGTTCAACCGATGGCAATGCGCGGGACGACCGATTGATGTAGATGTGTCCAACCGAGTGGCGACGCATGGGGCGGCCGAGTGGCGAGGATGTGACCAACCGATAGGCGACGCGCGGGGCGGCCGAGTGGTGATGAGGTGACCAACCAAGAGACGACGCGCGGAGCGGCCGAGTGGTGATGAGGTAACCAACCGAGTGGCGACGCGTGGAGCGGCCGAGTGGTGATGAGGTGACCAACCGAGTGGCGACGCGCAGAGCGGCCGAGTGGTGATGAGGTGACCAACCGAGTGGCGACGCACGGAGCGGCCGAGTGGTGATGTGGTGACCAACCGAGTGGCGACGCGCGGAGCGGCCGAGTGGTGATGAGGTGACCAACCGATGGCGACACGCGGGGCAGCCAAGTGGTGATGAGGTGACCAACCAAGTGGCGACGCGCGGCGCGGCCAAGTGGTGATGAGGTGACCAACCAAGTGGCGACACGCCGCGCGGCCAAGTGATGATGAGGTGACCAACCGAGTGGCGACGCGCGGATCGAGCGGCCGAGTGGTGAGGAGGTGACCAACCGATGGCGATGCGTGGGGCGGCCGAGTGGTGATGAGGTGACCAACCGATGGCGACGCGCGGAGCGGACGAGTGGTGATGATGCTGCTACCTCTTGAGCACTGTGTTGCTTTTCCCTTGAAGAGGAAAGGGTGATGCAGCAAAGTAGCGTAAGTATTTCCCTCAGTTTTTGAGAACCTAGGTATCAACCAAGTAGGAGGCCACGCACGAGTCCCTCGCACCTACACAAACAAATAAATCCTCGCAACCAACGCGCTAAGGGGTTGTCAATCCCTACACGGCCACTTACGAGAGTGAGATCTGATAGATATGATAAGATAATATATTTTTTGGTATTTTTGTGATAAAGATGCAAAGTAAAATAAAAGCAAAATAAAAGGCAACAGAAATAGCTAAGTGTTGGAAGATAAATATGATGGAAAATAGACCCGGGGTCATAGGTTTCACTAGTGGCTTCTCTCAAGAGCATAAGTATTTTACGGTGGGTGAACAAATTACTGTTGAGGAATTGACAGAACTGAGCATAGTTATGAGAATATCTAGGTATGATCATGTATATAGGCATCACGTCCGAGACAAGTAGACCGACTCCTGCCTACATCTACTACTATTACTCCACACATCGACCGCTATCCAGCATGCATCTAGAGTATTAAGTTCATAAGAACAGAGTAACGCTTTAAGCAAGATGACATGATGTAGAGGGATAAACTCATGCAATATGATATAAACCCCATCTTGTTATCCTCGATGGCAACAATACAATACGTGCCTTGCTGCCCCTACTGTCACTGGGAAAGGACACCGCAAGATTGAACCCAAAGCCAAGCACTTCTCCCATTGCAAGAAAGATCAATCTAGTAGGCCAAACCAAACTGATAATTCGAAGAGACTTGCAAAGATAACCAATCATACATAAAAGAATTCAGAAAATTCAAATATTGTTCATAGATAAACTTGATCATAAACCCACAATTCATCGGTCTCAACAAACACACCGCAAAAGAAGAGTACATCGAATAGATCTCCATGAGAGAGGGGGAGAACATTGTATTGAGATCCAAAAAGAGAGAAGAAGCCATCTAGGTAATAACTATGGACCCGAAGGTCTGAGGTAAACTACTCACACTTCATCGGAGAGGCTATGGTGTTGATGTAGAAGCCCTCCATGATCCATGCCCCCTCCGGCGGAGCTCCGGAACAGGCCCCAAGATGGGATCTCACGGGTACAGAAGGTTGCGATGGTGGAATTAGGTTTTTGGCTCCGTATCTAGTAGTTTGGGGGTACGTAGGTATATATAGGAGGAAGGAGTACGTCGGTGGAGCAACGTGGGGCCCACGAGGGTGGAGGGCGCGCCTAGGGGGGTAGGCGCGCCCCCCTTCCTCGTGGCTTCCTGGTAGCTTTCTTGACGTAGGGTCCAAGTCCTCTAGATCATGTTCGTTCCGAAAATCACGTTCCCGAAGGTTTCATTCCGTTTGGACTCCGTTTGATATTCTTTTTCTGCGAAACTCTGAAATAGGCAAAAAACAGCAATTCTGGGCTGGGCCTCTGGTTAATAGGTTAGTCCCAAATTCCCGAAGGTTTCATTCCGTTTGGACTCCGTTTGATATTCTTTTTCTGCGAAACTCTGAAATAGGCAAAAAACAGCAATTCTAGGCTGGGCCTCCGGTTAATAGGTTAGTCCCAAAAATAATATAAAAGTGTATAATAAAGGCCAATAATGTCCAAAACAGAAGATAATATAGCATGGAGCAATCAAAAATTATAGATACGTTGGAGACATATCAAGCATCCCCAAGCTTAATTCCTGCTCGTCTTCGAGTAGGTAAATGATAAAAACAGAATTTTTGATGTGGAATGCTACTTGGCATAATTTCAATGTAATTCTTCTTAATTGTGGTATGAATATTCAGATCCGAAAGATTCAAGATAAAAGTTCAATATTGACATAAAAATAATAATACTTCAAGCATACTAACTAAGTAATTATGTCCTCTCAAAATAACATGGCCAAAGAAAGTTCATACCTACAAAATCATATAGTTTAGTCATGCTCCATTTTCGTCACACAAGAATGCTCTCATCATGCACAACCCCGATGACAAGCCAAGCAATTGTTTCAAACTTTAGTAATCTCAAACTTTTTCAACCTTCACGTAATACATGAGCGCGAGCCATGGATATAGCACTATGGGTGGAATAGAATATGATGATGGGGGTTATGTGGAGAAGACAAAAAGGAGAAAGTCTCACATCAACGAGGCTAATCAATGAGCTATGGAGATGCCCATCGATTGATGTTAATGCAACGAGTAGGGATTGCCATGCAACGGATGCACTAGAGCTATAAATATATGAAAGTTCAAGAAAAGAAACTAAGTGGGTGTGCATCCAACTTGCTTGCTCACGAAGACTTAGGGCACTTGAGGAGGCCCATTGTTGGAATATACAAGCCAAGTTCTATAATGAAAAATTCCCACTAGTATATGAAAGTGAAAAAACAAGAGACTCTCTATCATGAAGACTATGGTGCTACTTTGAAGCACAAGTTTGGTAAAAGGATAGTAACATTGTCCCTTCTCTCTTTTTCTCTCATTTATTTTGGGCCTTCTCTTTTTTTATGGCCTTTCTCTCTCTTTTTTTATTCCTCACTTGGGACAATGCTCTAGAAAATGATGATCATCACACTTCTATTTATTTACAACTCAATGATTACAACTCGATACTAGAACAAAGTATGACTCTATATGAATGCCTCCGGCGGTGTACCGGGATATGCAATGAACCAAGAGTGACATGTATGAAAGAATTATGAACGGTGGCTTTGCCACAAATACTATGTCAACTACATGATCATGCAAAGCAATATGACAATGATGAGTGTGTCATGATAAACGGAACGGTGGAAAGTTGCATGGCAATATATCTCAGAATGGCTATGGAAATGCCATAATAGGTAGGTATGGTGGCTATTTTGAGGAAGATATAAGGAGGTTTATGTGTGAAAGAGCGTATCATATCACGGGGTTTGGATCCACCGGCGAAGTTTGCCCCAACTCTCAATGTGAGAAAGAGCAATGCACGGTACCGAAGAGGCTAGCAATGATGGAAAGGT
Organism: Triticum aestivum; assembly: GCF_018294505.1. NCBI lineage: Eukaryota > Viridiplantae > Streptophyta > Magnoliopsida > Poales > Poaceae > Triticum > Triticum aestivum. The sequence continues at coordinate 10,204,640 of NC_057802.1, read as the reverse complement.
GAGAGTGCGTATAATCCATGGACTCAACATTAGTCATAAAGAACTCACATACTAATTGCAAAAATCTACAAGTCATCAAAAACCAAGCACTACGCGCATGCTCCTAGGGGGATAGATTGGTAGGAAAAGACCATCGCTCGTCCCCGACCGCCACTCATAAGGAGGACAATCAAAGAACACCTCATGTTTCAAATTTGTTACATAACGTTTACCATACGTGCATGCTACGGGACTTGCAAACTTCAACACAAGTATTTCTCAAATTCACAACTACTCAACTAGCACAACTTTAATATCACTACCTCTATGCCTCAAAACAATCATCAAGCATCAAACTTCTCTTAGTATTCAAAACACTCATAAGAAAGTTTTTACTAATCTTGAATACCTAGCATATTAGGATTATTTAAGAAAATTGCCATGCTATTTAAGACTCTCAAAATAATCTAAATGAAGCATAAGAGATCAATAGTTTCTATAAAACAAATCCACCACCGTGCTCTAAAAGATATAAGTGAAGTACTAGAGCAAAAACTATATAACTCAAAAGATATAAGTGAAGCACACAGAGTATTCTAATAATTTCCGAATCATGTGTGTCTCTCTCAAAAGGTGTGTACAGCAAAGATGATTGTGGTAAACTAAAAAGCAAAGACTCAAATCATACAAGACGCTCCAAGTAAAACACATATCATGTGGTGAATAAAAATATAGCTCCAAGTAAAGTTACCGATGGAAGTAGACGAAAGAGGGGATGCCTTCCGGGGCATCCCCAAACTTTGGCTTTTAGGTGTCCTTAGATTATCTTGGGGGTGCCATGGGCATCCCCAAGCTTAGGCTCTTGCCACTCCTTGTTCCGTAATCCATCAAATCTTTCACCCAAAACTTGAAAACTTCACAACACAAAACTCAGCAGAAAATCTCGTGAGCTCCGTTAGCGAAAGAAAACAAAAGACCAATTCAAGGTACTGTAATGAACTCATTCTTTATTTATATTGGTGTTAAACCTACTGTATTCCAACTTCTCTATGGTTTATAAACTATTTTACTAGCCATAGATTCATCACAATAAGCAAACAACACACGAAAACAGAATCTGTCAAAAACAGAACAGTCGGTAGTAATCTGTAACTAACGCAAACTTCTGGAACTCCAAAAAATCAGCCAAAATAGGATGACCTAGACAATTTGTTTATTGATCAGCAGCAATTGGAATCAATATTTTATCACGTTCTGGTGATTTTTAACAATTATTTTCATGAACAGAAAGTTTCTGGAATTTTCTGCAAGATCAAATAACTATCATCCAAGAAGATCCTATAGGTTTAACTTGGCACAAACACTAATTAAAACATAAAAACACATCTAACCAGATGCTAGATCAAAGATTTATTCCTAAACAGAAGCAAAAAGCAAAAAAAAAACTAAAAAATAAAATTGGGTTGCCTCCCAACAAGCGCTATCGTTTAACGCCCCTAGCTAGGCATAGAAGCAAGAATAGATCTAGGTAGTGCCATCTTTGGTGGGCAATTCTTCAATGAGAAATCTATCATTCTTTGGAGTTTCTTTCTTTTTATTCATCATCAAACTTGTAGGCACATAACCGAAAAATTCATTTGTAGCAAATGGTTCCTTAATGATAGCGAAAAGATTGGGAAGAATACTTATAGATTTGAGATCTGCAGTTTCCTTACTAGAGGATTCACTCTTATTTTTAGGAACATACATAAGCTTGGAAATTTTAGTTGGAGGACTTGGAGTATTCTTTACTGAAGAAAAAGCGGTTCCCAAGTTGGTAATGATACTCTCAAGTTTATCGATTCTAGTGGAATCCTGATTTATTCTTTCATTAACTATGGGTTCCTTCTCCTTAATATTTTTCAAAGCGACTCCTACTTTAGATCCATATTGGGTAATTTGATTGTGGATCTTTTTATCCAAATTTTTGATTAACTCTACAGTAGCAACTTTATTTTCAATAATTTCAAGTCTTTGCATTACATGCTCCAAAGTTAACATAGTTCCATTAACCAAAAGAGGTGGTGAGCCAAACAAATCTATCATAGCATTATAAGAATCAAAAGTATAGCTTCCCAAGAAATTCCCTCTGGTAATGGTATCAAGGATATATCTATACCAAGGAGTAGCGCCTGCATAAAAATTGCGGAGAAGAACAGAAGTAGATTGCTTCCTAGTAGATCTATTTTGAGCATTGCAAATTCTATACCAAGCATCTTTCAGATTTTCCCCCTCCCTTTGCTTAAAAGTTAGAACTTCATTTTCGGGAGACAACGGAGAAGATAAAGGGTACTAGCCATGACGACAAGGCAAGCAAATGAAAACGAGGGGAACTGAAAAGAGAGGGCGAATAAACCGGTAAGGGTGAAGTGGGGGAGAGGAAAACGAGAGGAAAATGGCAAATAATGTAATGCGGGAGATAAGGGTTTGTGATGGGTACTTGGTATGTTGACTTTTGCCTAGAGCTCCCCGGCAACGGCGCCAGAAATCACTCGTTGTCGGGATTCCAAATCTTGACTTTGCGAAAGCCTCCCCGGCAACGGCGCCAGAAATCCTTATTGCTACCTCTTGAGCACTGCGTTGGTTTTCCCTTGAAGAGGAAAGGGTGATGCAGCAAAGTAGCGTAAGTATTTCCCTCAGTTTTTGAGAACCAAGGTATCAATCCAGTAGGAGGCCACGCACGAGTCCCTCGCACCTACACAAACAAATAAATCCTCACAACCAACGCGATAAGGGGTTGTCAATCCCTACACGGTCACTTACGAGAGTGAGATCTGGTAGATATGATAAGATAATATTTTTTGGTATTTTTGTGATAAAGATGCAAAGTAAAATAAAAGCAAAATAAAAGGCAACGGAAATAGCGAAGTGTTGGAAGATTAATATGATGGAAAATAGACCCGGGTCCATAGGTTTCACTAGTGGCTTCTCTCAGAGCATAAGTATTTTACGGTGGGTGAACAAATTACTGTTGAGGAATTGACAGAATTGAGCATAGTTATGAGAATATCTAGGTATGATCATGTATATAGGCATCACGTCCGAGACAAGTAGACCGACTCCTGCCTGCATCTACTACTATTACTCCACACATCGACCGCTATCCAGCATTCATCTAGAGTATTAAGTTCATAAGAACAGAGTAACGCTTTAAGCAAGATGACATGATGTAGAGGGATAAACTCATGCAATATGATATAAACCCCATTTTGTTATCCTCGATGGCAACAATACAATACGTGCCTTGCTGCCCCTACTGTCACTGGGAAAGGACACCGCAAGATTGAACCCAAAGCCAAGCACTTCTCCCATTGCAAGAAAGATCAATCTAGTAGGCCAAACCAAACTGATAATTCGAAGAGAATTGCAAAGATAACCAATCATACATAAAAGAATTCAGAAGATTCAAATATAGTTCATAGATAAACTTGATCATAAATCCACAATTCATCGGTCTCAACAAACACACCGCAAAAGAAGATTACATCGAATAGATCTCCACGAGAGAGGGGGAGAACATTGTATTGAGATCCAAAAAGAGAGAAGAAGCCATCTAGCTAATAACTATGGACCCGAAGGTCTGTGGTAAACTACTCACACTTCATCGTAGAGGCTATGGTGTTGATGTAGAAGCCTTCCGTGATCGATGCCCCCTCCGGCGGAGCTCCGGAATAGGCCCCGAGATGGGATCTCACGGGTACAGAAGGTTGCGGCGGTGGAATTAGGTTTTTGGCTCCGTATCTGGTAGTTTGGGGGTACGTAGGTATATATAGAAGGAAGGAGTACGTCGGTGGAGCAACGTGGGGCCCACAAGGGTGGAGGGCGCGCCGGGGGGGTAGGCGCGCCCCCTACCTCGTGGCTTCCTGGTAGCTTTCTTGACGTACGGTCCAAATCCTCTAGATCATGTTCGTTCCGAAAATCACGTTCCCGAAGGTTTCATTCCGTTTGGACTCCGTTTGATATTCTTTTTCTGCGAAACGCTGAAATAGGCAAAAAACAGCAATTCTGGGCTGGGCCCCCGGTTAATAGGTTAGTCCCAAAAATAATATAAAAATGTATAATAAAGCCCAATAATGTCCAAAACAGAAGATAATATAGCATGGAGCAATCAAAAACTATAGATACATTGGAGACCTATCAGAGGCGACCAACCGAGTGGCAACGCGCGGAGCGGCCGAGTGGTGATAAGGTGACCAACCAAGTGGCGACGCGCGGAGCTACCGAGTGGTGATGAGGTGACCAACCGAGTGGCGACGCGCGGAGCGGCCGAGTGGTGATGAGGTGACCAACCGATGGCGACGCATGGAGCGGCCAAGTGGTGATGAGGTGACCAACCGATGGCGACGCGTGGAGCGGCCGAGTGGTGATGAGGTGACCAACCGAATGGCCACGCGCGGAGTGGCCGAGTGGTAATGAGGTGACCAACCGAGTGGCGACGCGCGAAGCGGCCGAGTGGTGATGAGGTGACCAATCAATTGGCGACGCACAGAGCAGCCGAGTGGTGATGAGGTGACCAACCGAGTGACGATGTGTGGAGCGGCCGAATGTTGATGAGGGGACCAACCGACGGCGACGTGTTGGGCGGCCGAGTGGTGATGAGGTGACCAACCGATGGTGACGCGCGGAGCGGCCGAGTGATGATGAGGTGACCAACCGAGTGGCGACTCGCGGAGCGGCCGAGTGGTGATGAGGTGAGCAACCGAGTGACGACGCGCGGAGCGTTCGAGTGGTGATGAGGTGACCAACCGATGGCGACATACGGGGCAGCCGAGTCAGGCAAGTTGATGATGACATGCCGAACCGAGTGACGGTGCATGGAGCGATCGAGTCGGGCAGGTGGTTGAAGATTTGGCTGGACGTTGTTGGACAGTCGACTGAACAAGTTTCATTCGACTGGACAAATTCCATCCGAGTGAATCTTGGCCTTCGCGGTTGTATTTGTTGTCGATGATGTTCTGGATGTTAACCGGCTGAGTAAAGAGGTGAACCGGCCGAGTGAACCCAGAGGCTTCATGGCGAAATGAGCGCCATTCGAATGGACGCCTTGTCCGAGTGCTTCTGCCCATCCAAGTGAACCACAGCTAGGCTGCGACCCGGTCGGTGTGGAGCTGGTTGGACAAAACGACGCGGAGTGCTGGACTCACAGGCGTTGGTGAAGTTTGGCGTGGATGTGCCCACGAGCGCTGCTCCCTCCGCTGGAGGTGGGCGGCTCCTAGCGGCCAATGACACCATGCAGCGGAGGCAGCTAGCCGCGACGACGCTGGAGCTGGGCACCGGCGGGCAGACGATGAGGTCGACTTGGCGCAGAGCCCGGACATACATGGAGCAATAAATCCCTGGTAATTACGCAATGAAGGAGTTGCTCGCGTCCAACGCATTGATGGAGTCGTCCACGCCCAATGCATTGATGGATTTGCCCCACGTACAGAATTTGCTTGCTATAACTCTTGCCAAACTGATGTAATGGTAGTTTCGGTCGCTTGGCAATGCACAAATTGACATTGATTTGGTAATCAAAGCAATTTCCTTTCTTCTCCTTCCGTTCTCAATGTGCATGCAACTGGGATATGCCAGCTTAGGAGCCTGCATGCAGGCGTGGCAAACGCAAGCCCAGACGTCGAGCGATTGACGCCGGCGGGAGGAGGTGGCCGTGCGTGAGGACGTAGTAGACGAGGTCGGAGACGACGGGACGGACCACACTGACGGCCGTTTGCAGGAGCTCGACGGCGGCGTCATAGACGAGAGGTTCGAGATGACGGGACGGACCACGCCAGTGGCCGTTTCTAGGAGCTCGCCGACGATGTTATAGACGAGGCCGGAAACGATGGGACGGACCGCGCCGGTGGTTGTTTGTACGAGCTGGCCGACGGCATCATAGACGTGGCCGGAGACGATGCGGCGGACCGCGCTAGTGGCCGTTTGTAGGAGCTCGCCGGCGTTGTAGACGAGGCCTGAGACGACGGGGCGGACCGCGCCGGAGGCCATTTGTGATGGTTGCCATCGATGATGATCTGGACGTTAGCCGGACGATTAAACAAAAGGTGAACCGGCCGAGTGAACCCAGGGGTTGCACGACCGAGTGAACCAAGTGCATCCGCTGGTCCGAGGGAGCCACAGTCCGGGGGAGCCGGGCTGTCGAGCATGGACCGTAACTCGGGAGACGGACTCCGTGCGCCTGCCGCGCGCGAGGACGGTTACTCGACGCCGGCCGTCGAAGCGCTGCGTCGGGCAGCCGATGGCGGATGGGGTCGCCGCCGTCTACGCTGTGTCGAGCAGTAGGCAGGGGAGGTAGAGGCCGCCGCATGCCCATGCCGCGTTTCAGCAATCGATGATGGAGGAAGATGTCGGAGGGTGGAGCCGCCGTGTGTCCGCGCAGCTGATGCCGGAGGAAGGAGCATCGCGGCAGTCAGATGCAGCGCTTCATTGGACAGAGCCGCCGTGTGTGTGGGGTTGAGGTCATCTCTCGGCCTCTACACCGTGCCAGGTCCGCACGAGATGACCACCTGAACCCACGTCCATTGCTCTTTGACTCTTGTACATGCTTGAATCGATCAGCCTGACGTGAAGTGAAGATGTATCTTTTCTCCTCTCTATCTTTTGCTTGGTTACTCGTCGTGGAGATGAACAGTATGAACTATAGGAACAGAAATTAACATAGATGAATAAATAAAAAACCATCTGCATCATGGCTCGATAGACGCCATGCCCCACGGTGGGCGCCAACTGTCGTGGGAACGATTCCGACAATAATAAAGGATAGGGTAAGGGAGCATGATCCATCGAGATGCAAATGGGTGATACGATGGTTTTAGCGAGTTCGGGTCTCTCACGGTGGAGATAACAACCCTACGTCTTGTGCTCCGGAAAGGCTTTGTTTTATCTGAGTATGTATCCGAAGATTACAATGTATGTGTAGGAGAGAGAAGAACGGATCTTCATGCCTGAACAAGTCCTGAGACTAAGGGCGAGAAAGAGAGAGCTGGCAGGAGAAGAACGAGGACCCATGCTTTACGATATTTTGACCCTTCATGGGCCTACCTGTTATGTGTATCCCCAACGGGCAACGCACCACCTTTAGTACCGGGTGGTGGCATGAATCGGTACTAAGGAGGGGTCTTTAGTACCGGTTGGAGCCACGAACCGGTACTAAAGGCCTGCCCTTCCCAAACAGGCCTTTAGTACCGGTTATGTGCCTCCAACCGGTACTAAAGGTGCCTCTTATATAAGAAACAGTTCGAAAAATTTCAGTTTCTCATCTCCCACTTGTCTCTGCCACCGCCCCGTCCCGCGCCGCCGCCCCTGTCACGCGCCGTCGCCGTCGTCGCCGTTCCCATCGCGCCGCCGCCTCGTCCTACGCCATCGCCGTCCCCTCGCCTCGCCGTCGCCGTCGCCTTGGATCGACCTCATCTCGCCTGCGCCCGTCGCCTGGACCTCGCCGTCGCCTCGACCTCGCCCGCGCGCGCTGTGAGCCCCTCCCCCGGCCTCCCTCCAATCCACCACGCCGCCGCCGCCGCCGGCCACGCGCTCGCGCACACACACACTACACGCGCGTGCACACACACACATTACACGCGTGCGCACACACACACACACACTTTTTCTGTTTTAGTTTTTTCTGTATTTTCTATTTTTATACAAAGTTTTAGATGAATTAATTAATTAGATTAGATTAATATCGTCAAATAGTATATAGAAATGTTAGGTAAAATATAATGTCAAAGGTTTTTTTTTCTGTTTTTTATACAAATGTTATAAATTTTAGTATATAGAAATGTTAGAAATGTTAGACGATGATCGATGTTTTTTTAGTTTTTTATAATTTTAGTTATAGAAATTTAGAATTTGTATATAAGATACCACAATCCAATAATTTAAAAATGCTACATTTGCATCCTTGCCGTCGACCCGTTCGCCAATATACTCGCGACAATCTAGTTTCTGTTGAGTTTGACCCTTTTGCCTTGTCTGTGAAGGATTACCAGACCAAGGCCGAGATCGCCCATTTTAATAGCTCCGCGGTGTCCATACCGCAGCTCCTCCTATATCCATGGTGGCCTCCGTTGACCTTTGGCATCGTCGTTTGGGTTATCCCAACCCTGTTGTTTTAGCATCTATGCTTAGTGAATTTTCCTACCATGTAATCGTGATTCCCACAATTCTTCGTTTTGCGAGTCTTGTCAGTTAGGCAAACATGTGTGTCTTCCCTTTAGCTCCTCTATTTCTTCTAATACTTATCCTTTTGAATTAATACATTGTGATTTATGGACATCACCTGTTGCAAGTGTTTCTGGTTTTAAATACTATCTTGTCATACTACACGATTCTACTCACTTTGTATGGACCTTTCCTCTCCGCAACAAATCCGATGTTTACCCTTTTTTTCTAAATTTTCAGCGCTATGTTTCTGTCCACTTCTTCCTCCCTATTCGTTGCATTCAGTGTGACAACGGCCGTGAGTTGGACAACATTCAAAATCGTACCTTCTTCTTAACACATGGCATCCTTCTTCGCTTCCCTTGTCCCTACAGTTCTCCTCAAAACGGTAAAGCTGAGCGTTCTCTTCACACCATCAATGACATTGTTCATACACTTCTCGTTCAGTCCTCCATGCCATCAAAATTCTGGGCAGAAGCACTCCAGACAGCCACCTTTCTTCTCAATATTCGCTCCTCCAAAACCAATCCAAATATCACTCCCCATTACTCTCTTTTCCTTTGCCATCCCAATTACTCCGAGGTTCATGTTTTTGACTGTCTTTGCTTTCCAAATTCCTATGCCACCTCTGAAAACAAACTTTCTCCCTGATCTATCCCATGTGTCCTTCTTGGATTTTCCGCGGAACATAAAGGTTACCGCTGTCTTGATTTACACACTGGACGGGTACACATATCTCGCCACGTTACATTCGCCGAACATATTTTTCCTTTTTCTCAACGCACCGATACACCATCCACGCGCACAGTGCAAGCGCAAGATCACCCTGATTCCGTTCGTTTCCTGATCTACTTCGAGGTTGCAAGCGGCCCATTCGGCTCCGACAGGCGGTCCGCAGGGCGGGGCTGATGTTCACCCTGCTCGGATTCCTTGTGTTCCCCTTGGTGTGGGGCGTCCCGGAGTCGCTCGTCACCACGGAGCTCGCAGCCGGGTTCCCGGGAAATGGCGGTTTCATCCTGTGGGCTGACAACGCCTTCGGCCCGCTGGCAGGATCGCTCCTCGGCACGTGGAAGTACCTCAGCATCGTCATCAACATCGCCGCATACCCGGCTCTCGTTGCCCACTACGTCGGTGGCGTGGTGCGCGCAGTCGCGAGACCCATGAGGGCGCGCTCAGCCGCGGTTACCGGCATGACGCTGCTCCTCTCCCTGATTAACTTCGCCGGCCTGAGCGTCGTCGGGTGGGGTGCCACGGCGCTGGGAATAGCCTCGCTGGTCCCGTTCGTGCTGATGACGGCCATGGCGGTGCCCAAGGTGCGGCCGGGGCGGTGGGTGACTCGGGTGGAGGTGAGGATGAAAGACTGGAGGCTGTTCTTCAACACACTGTTCTGGAACCTCAACTACCGGGACAGCGCGAGCACCATTGCCGGCGAGGTGGAGCGGCCGGGGCACTTGCCGCAGCGGTCGTTCTGATTGCCGTCAGTTACCTGCTGCCGCTCATGGCCGCGACCGGCGCCACGGACGCCTCGCCGGATGCATGGGTGAACGGCTACTTGGCTGATGTCGTGGGTACCTACAGACAGCTTACGATCTTACATACAATTATCACAATAATTAAGATACCACGTGCTCACCTCGGAAATCAAATTAGAGAAGAAAGGACGTACTAGCAAATCAGGTGGTGTCCTGATGATGATAGACATTGACATGACTGACTAATTGTGTGGTGACGATCAGAGAGACGGTGGGCGGTAGGCCTTTCCACTCCGGTGGTGGAGTCCTCTTCACTCCGTACAGTAGGCCCTGTACAGAGACAATAGTTATTAACGAAATTAAGACATGTATAGCATCTTGTCCTCACTGACAAAGACAACTCACTGTAGAACATAGAGTTGTATGGTTAGTTCTAAAATTTATGGCACATCACCATAATGCCTATGTCTTCATATTACATTTTGGCTCCACAAAGCTAGATGGAAATCCTATATCCTACATACCTAAATAGTTGATCCACAATTCGACATAACCCCTCTATTCATTATCTTAAAAATGCAAATGTGCCCCTCAACAAGGGTCCACCACATCATGCATGAGAAAAAAGTTTTCATTCTTAGCTGATCCCATGCACATATCCCACCTCACCACATATGCCACCTCATCAAAGGTCCATTCAACATGCTTGAGAATTTTTCTTCCATTGTATTACGCCATTTTTATTCAAAATATTTTTTTTACTACACAATAATAATCAAATATAATGTATAGGAGTACAATTTATTTTTAGTTTTATTTCATATATTATTAATTCAACTATGCATGTTTCATACAATCAGATCGCTGTAATATATTGCAATCGATTGACACAGCAAAGTGTGGTATTCTCTAGGATATCATCATATTACGCTCACCTGATGTTGAATACGGTTGGCAGATTAGTGGTGGACGACAGTGATGGGCATATGATTATATCACGAGACGGTGAGAAGGAGAATCAACAAACGCGTGGGCATTGGGAGGAATAATTAGGTGTACCGGTGGACTAGGAGATGTTAGAAGACGATAAATATGAGATTATGACATGACTATGGGCCATGTCTAGAGCTCCACTAGTGAGGTGGACGGCAGCAGACCACTGGCTAGACTAATGTTACAGTCCACTGTCCCTTCCGAGGGAAGGCCCTATAGCTTTCAAGTGCACATATGAAAAACTGTTGTAAAGCCAACAAAAAGAATAAAATAGACGCAGGATGCTCTCTACTATGGTCAATACTCAGGAAAAAATGCGTTGGCATGGCATGCTTGTGCTACAATCAAGCTGGGTGAAATCTGTGAGTGCATGTTACAATCAGCCTTTTAACTTATTCCATAATTTTATTGTATCTAAACAGGCATCATCGGGGGTCCATGGCTCGAGTACTGAACAAGGGCAGGCGCGGTAATCTCCTCCATTGGCATGTTTGAGGCCCATATGAGCAGTGGCGTGTTCCAGCTCCATGGAATGGCAGACCTACGCCTCCTCCCGTCCGTCTTCTCCGGCCGCGCCACTTGCACCGGAACCCCATGGGTTGCCATCACTACGTCAACGGCTGTCACTATCACTGTCTCGTTTCTCAGTTTCGACGACATCGTTGCCACAGATAACTTCCTCTATAGCCTGGGCACGCTGCTTGAGTTCTCCTCCTTCCTCTGGCTCCGGGCCAAGTACCCAACACTAAAGCGCCCCTACCAAGTGCCTCTGCCGCTGCCCGTGCCATCGGTGTTCCTAGCCTATGTGTGTGGTAGCTGGGTGGAGAGTATTCGCAATTGCAGCAGGGCTGACCACACTTGGGATCGGGGGGCATGCCCTCATGAGGGTGTGCAGAGCCAATAAGTTGCTCAGCTTTAACGTGCCTGAATAATAAGGTTGATTCATTCCCTACAAGTTCCATTGTCCACAATACTCACATAATATATCTAAAAGGGAGTAACTTCGCAAAAAAAATAAGAGTATTAATACCCGGTAGAACTAGCAGGGTGATTCGCATTAGCTTGACAAGATTTAAATGTATCATATATTTGATATTATTCTCTCTTCAATATACAAGTCCCATCGTAACCTGTAGAAATATAGCTAAAATATATGTCTTGCAAAAGGATGAATGCATTTTGAATTTTCTATTTCACCCACACTTTGGAAATTTTTCATCAAGTGTATTGGATTGTTGGTTTGTATAAATAATAACATAAGACTAGTTGCACTCAAATAGTTGGCTTCGTTGTGTAAAATGCATTATAAATATCTATGGGATTCCCTTGGTGCCATCTTCCCACCAATAATCTTTTGACAAAAAATCACCAAAAATCAAATTTGAATATTGTACCTTACATATGGGCTAACATATCTCTGTATCCACCTGCATTTCCTTGGATGTAGTGCATTGGTGTTTCTTGATTGGTACGATGCTAGTCATCTAGATCTTGGCTGCTGGTTGTGTTCAGCCTTCTAAGACTATATGTAATCCCAGACCACCAATATTTGGGTTGTGCTCAGTTGATTGATTGGCCATCTAAGTTCTTTTAACGTCTTCATTAATTTCAAAATGATACCGCTGATACATAAAGTACCACTCTCTCCATCCCTCATATTTTTTAATGAAACTAGCACAACGCGCACACAAATGAGCATGCGACGGCTTCCATGCATTTTTGTTAAACATAGTTATGATGCCATATATTTTTGTGTGTAAATCAATCTATTTTTTGGCTTCAATTAAGATTTTAGCTAGGCTTTATGAATTAAATAATCTCTGAACATTGTTAATAAATTTTGTTGCTTCTTGTTCTCATGATTCAAATATGTTTTATGGAACTTCATTGCTTAGTACTCGCTCAGTTCCATAATTACTGTCATGATTTTTTTCAAAATTTAACTAAAACCACAGCAATAATAGTACATCTTAATAACTCTTTCAACAAGCTTGACTGAAATACATGTGAATTATTAATAACTGAAAATTTAGAACAACTTCATAAAATATGGTAAATGTCGGACATATAATTGAGCTATGACAGACCAAAATAATGTCATCAAATTCCATTAATATATAAATTAATTACAGTCCCGCATTTTTTTAATAATAGGACATGCTTTTGTTTGGCATGCTTATCATTAATATGCAACTAAACTACCTTTTGGTCATATGTAACATTTCTATTATTGGAGAAATGATTTGTGTAGGTATATTTATCACCTGACTGCCAAGTATCGAATCCTAGATTTGAGTAGATGTCATGCAAACACATATTATTCTGTCAGTTGTTGATGTGTACCTATCAATCTCTGTCCAAAACATTCTACTAAGTAATTGCAGTCATTGTTGAAATTGTGATTTTGCGGAGTGTGGTTGCTTGCCTTGATCTATTCATGATCGATTCCACACCCCCATGATATGCATACATCTTTATATTTTAGCTGATAATTTCATTGCACTCTTATGACTCAAAACAATGTGACATCATTTAGGAATAGTGGGGTATTGCACTTTGTGCAAGACTATACTGGTTTTGTTTGTATTCGGACTCCTCACATGGTTCCATATTTTATAAGAAACAAAAGAAGTACCAATTAAATGGACAACATGCCCCAAAACATTTGGTTTTAGGTCACATACTCCTCTATCTGCACTCGTGTTGGTTATATGGGGTAGAATACAGGTTTAGAATTCTTCTGAGGGTGGGAGCGCTTGCCGTTATTTGGTCGCTTTGGCTATGTAGAAATGATAAGATTTTTCACGATAAAAAACTTCTCTTATGTAGGTTATCTACAGATGTACGGGTACGCTCCGTTTATGGTCGTCTCTACAACGTGTGGAGTATCGAGACCTGTTTACGGAGGTGTGTACATGATTGGACGCCACGGCGAGGGATACTTTTACCCGACATGGATGGCCGCATGATCTTCGGATTGGTCCTCCTACGTTTTAGGCGTTATACAAACTCTTCTTGATTAAGTGTATTCCGCCTTTTTCTGTTTTTTTTTTTTTGAAACGTGGACTTGGTTATGGCTGTGTGCATCTCAGTTATGCAGAGGCCGGGTGTAATGCTTAAGTACTTTAAGTAATAAAGCGCCCTTTATCGAGGAAAAATTTTGGTGGCTAATCATCCTTAAGAAAGAAGTTTTGTGCATTGCCAAAAGTTCTAATTATCTACATATATTGGATGATAAGAGGACTATTTCTGTTGGCCATAATGTACATACAAACTACTCCTCCATCCGTATAAACGATAATAAAAACATGCGAGAGCGAGAAGATGACATGATATTCTTCGTATCCTATCGACAGTCTAACAAATGCAGGGCGATTGGGCAGCCAATAAATGGCCCAGAATAGTTTACCTGTGGTAAAGGAAGTACAAATCCAACCACTAGTACCTCTCTAAAGAAATATAGGAGCTTTTAGTTCAGTAAAGTAGTGAGCTAAAAGGTCTTATATTTCTGTACAGAGCGAGTATATATTACCGGGCACTGGTACCTGTTTGGAGTGGTAAGGTACTCCATTAACATGCTTCAGACTAGGCCAAGAATTAAATCCCACCAAGCAGTCATGCGGCTCATCAAGATCATATAATCAATTAACTGCAATATAAACAATAATAGAAACATGCGAGAGCGAAAAGATGACATGACATTCTTACATATCTTATCGACTGTGTAACAAATGCAGGGTGATATTTTTTGAACGAGAAGGGACCATGTCAGGTACCCCCCTCCCCCCACCCCCCCACCCCCCCCCCCCCCCCCCCCCCCCCCGCGTCGTCTCCTCTGGCAACTCGGGGCAACCCTATCGCGTCGCCGCCGGTACCTACCCGCATCCCCTCCCTGCTTCGCCACCGCCGGAGGGGACGCGGGCTAAGCCGCGCGTGCCCCAGAGATGGTGGCGGCGGGGCTCTCGCGGCTGGCATCCACGCGGATTCGGGGCAGATGCCTCTCGTCGCGGTGGATCTGGTGGACGGCAGGCGTCGGATCCGGGCCGGCTACCTCTCGTCGCGGTGGCGTGGGTGGACAGCGACGCCTGTGGCCGCTTCGCGCGGCGAAGGCAGCTTCGTGGTGGGCGCTGTCGGTGGATCTGGATCGCCCGGCGCTAGGTGACGGCGCCAGGCGCGCGGTTTCGGCCTCCCGTGCTCTAGTGGTCCGCGCGGCGGCGTTCTACCTCTCGCCCCGCCCCTGTTGGTTTGGGCCTGCTGCTGTTCGCGTCGGCGTGGATCTGGAGGCTTGTTGGTGATGCGTTTCGCTGGACTTGCTGATTCCGGTTGGATCGGCCTGTGGTCATCCGGCTTGGGGTTGAGGAGGGTGGTGGTGAGTGGTGCTGGTGGAGGTGGTGGGGGTGGTGGCGGTGCTGATGCAGTCGATCTTGACCTCACTACCTTATGTTGGCATGCCGGCGCATCGGTTCTAGTCTCCGACGGGTGCGCACTGGCACACATGGGGTGGTTCTTGGCCTCGGGCAGTGCTCCTCTACTCCTTGCCGGCATGGTGCTAGGCAGGGCAGGGTGGCTCGCACTGCGTCCGGTGGCCTGCGCTCGGTTGGCCATTGATGGATCTCGTGCCTAGTTCTCACGTTTGTTCGTCAGTGGTATCCGCAGGGTGTGGTTGGCTCCGGCGGCTTCTCGTGCTTCTTCGTCATTCGAATGGTTCGATGGTGGTGGTGGTCGGTTTTCGTCATGTTGTAGGGATGTGCTCAAACTCCGGGTGAGAACCCTGCATCGACTATGTCGATGTCGGCGGCAACGGCGTCTATGGACGTCGTTTTCCTCGCAGGAGGTGCTGTTGTGGAGCTCCAGCACCTGCAATTCTTTGCTTTGTGGTCTTCGGGTGAAAACCTAAGATCGGGCTTGCCGGATCGGATGACGGTGTTCTGCCCTCGACAATACTACCTCCTTGGAGGCGTCATCTTGGAGACCCGAACGACAGCTTCAGTTTGCGGCGTGTGGTTGAGGGTGGACCGTTTGGTGGTGGTGGTGTGGCCTACTCAGGACCGATGGTGGTGTGTTCTTCTTCATATGTTTCTCTTCGGTTGTCTTTCATGTGGTCTTTGTCCTGCTCCTATGCATGCTCAAGACCCTCCCTTGGTGGATGTTGTGCTGAGGCGAGCTTCAGGCTCTTGGTGTCGTCTCGGCTCACCTTTGCTCAATGACGACGCAAT
Organism: Triticum aestivum; assembly: GCF_018294505.1. NCBI lineage: Eukaryota > Viridiplantae > Streptophyta > Magnoliopsida > Poales > Poaceae > Triticum > Triticum aestivum. Next base: position 10,188,787 of record NC_057802.1, on the reverse strand, counting down.
GACGCCTCACCAACTTGCTAATCGTCTTGAACTTTCATGGCGGAGCTCTCAGTCAAGGTTCGTCTGAAGTCTTGGTACTTGTTGATTGTGAATGCTCTTCTGTTGTGCCGTGGAGTTTGATACGCACGCCGGTGCGGTGCGTTAGGCTAGTTGTAGAGTCTTCGTATTGTGATCCCTCGACGTACCCCTCATCTACTTGGTCCTGTTAGTCTGCTAGTTAGGTCATGCCTTTTGTTGGGCGTCCCCGTTCTTCTCTTCTTCTTGTAACACTTGTTGCTTGTACGGTTTTCGACCCGGTTTTCCTTATAAACGGGGTCAATTTGTTAATGTTTTTGATCTAGTTTTCTTTATAAACTGGATCACTCTCCTGGCATTATGGCCACTTTGAGTAATATATTCAGGTGGAGGAACTCCTCCCCTGGTGATTTCTGAAAAAAAGATAAACAACATTTGATCCAAAAATAGATGGGCAATATTAAAGGGATTGGTAGTTGGGTGTTGGGCAGCGAATAAATGGCCGACGGTAGTTTACTGGACAAGGTAAAGTAAGGGTACTGAGGGACTAGGCCAGAATGAAATCACACCAAGCAATCATCGAGCGGAAGTACTGTGCGTGTGATGCTTAGAGGCCCGATAGTTGTACGATGATCAATCAGTCTAGTGGCGTGCTACAGTTCTTGTTGCCACGCGTATAATGTCGTCCATGCGCCCAATCTGATAGACATTAATGGTCACGAACCACTCCTCACCTGATCGACCGGTGTCGCGAGGCTACATATACCGGCCAAATGCAGAAGTGAGATCAGTAAGAGCCAACGCAAACTAGTCGGCCATGAGGATGAAGAGATGCATCGTCGCTAGCATCCTGCTGATGCTTTCACTGGAGGCCAACCTCCTGGTCGCCGGCCTCCCCTCCGTCGCTGACAAGGTAGGCGCCATTCTCCTGCCGAGCCAAGGCAAAGGTACATTATCTCCATTCTCCACAGCAGTTACTAGTTACTCACTGCTAGTGCATGCAGAAACTCATGACAGGCTAGCTTCTTTCAGGTGTTGCAGTAGCCATGGCAGGGAGGCGGCCGTGAACGTGCTGTGGCCAATAAACCCTGCCCTAGCACGCGCTACTCCCTCCGTCTAGGTGTGTAAGTCATCTTACAAAAACCAAATAATCCCAAAACACTTAGGCACGGTACATTAACTCCCTCCTCGTTTTTTATTTCGTGACAACCAATTAGAGATGTGGGTCGTGCATGCTTTCAATGACTTGAGACTTTTAAACATGGCATGCAGTGGTTAATTCATTGCATGCAATGCTATTAAGTAGCAAAAAAAAAACATTAAGTTCTCTCATTTTCCTCACTGCCTTGGTCGTGATGCACAACCTAAGATGACTTACACACCTGGACGGAGGGAGTAGCTCTCTCCTCTGCTCACCCTCCCGCTCTCTCGGACGAACCAAGAAGAAAAGAAAGGAGGAAGAAGAGACTGGACACGATGGATTTTCCGGCGCACGTACGCCCGCCGCAACAACGGCGTTCTTTTTTCCTCGAGCATGAACTCGACACGTCTCCAGTTACAACGATCGTCCAGGGGGCTTTATACCTGGGCCGGCATTGGGACATGATCCCCACGCCCCCTACCTAGCCGGACGCATGATCGGCCTGCTCTGGCCGAGGACACCATGCACACATACAAGCGCCGCTCGCGGCCAGCCCGCAACGATCGCGCCCACGCCTCCCGTGATCCACTAACTAACTGTCCCTACTGACATGACTAACAGCGCACGCACATACACACACCTCGTGGCACACTCGCACACACATGCTGGCCAAAGACACGACGCGGACCGGACTACACCCGACGCGCCTGGTGCATGCACGCACACGCACCCGACGCAGTCGCCGTGGTTTATTGGCCAACGTCTACGACTGTGCGGACGAGGTCGAGAAATGTGAACCCACCTGCGACGCCTGCATGCGGTCCAACTGGAACACATCCCGCAAGGTCTGCAAAGACATCTATATCCGCAACGACCCCGGCCCCGAGTGCACCGACCATAAAGACAGGCCCTGGGAATGCTGCAACAAGCTTCTCTGCAATAGATCCGCTCACCGTCTTACACAAACCCGTCTCGCCTCGTCTGTGACGACTCGTACCATGGCCTCCCAGGGCCCAAGTGCATCTGGAATGGAGCTGCCACTGGTGGGCCGGCTCCAGCCCAAGAAACCTAACCATCTAAGTTATGCTTAGTCCGGCGTGCATGTCTCTCTTTGTTGGCTTGCTTTTAAGGCCTACAGTTGTATGCAGCCACATGAGTACGGATAAAATTCACCAAAATTCATGCGAGTCCACCTATGTGATTATGGATGTTCGTTTGTACATTCTTGGAAGCCCACCAAAATTAGTCCTTATGAAGTTGTCGTAATTTGTACAAATGAAATCATATGCTTTTAGAAAGCCTGTTAGTAATTTTTTGAAGAGACATCGGTTCATTGAAAGCAGTTGAAATTTTAAAGGTCCAACCCTCGTAATAGGTTTGGTAAACCCATTAGAGTTTTGAGCATATTGTGGACAACCCAATTCTGCCATAGGAAAGTAAGCATGGGTTGTGAAAATACTAGCGGTGGTGTGGATACCCTTGCCTGCGATATACTCGTATATTCGTGCAAGCAAAATACCTATGAATACCTGCAAGCTAAACAAAACAATGTTAGCTAGTTTGATGGATTGTAAGGTTGCGAGCAGAAGTAAACAAAATTTTAACAAATGGCCCAGTCCTTAATTGTACTTAGGACAACACAGTGGTGATTCTTATAAAGACTAGATCGCTCTCGTGGACGTTGTGATATATAATTGATAATTGACAGTTCCATATGGTAGATGAATCCAATGGCTCACTGCCGGTGATCAAGGGGATGAAGGCTTTTCCTTGGTTGCCTTGCGAGAGGGGAAAGAAATATGTGGAAGGTCACAGACACACACATGTTGACCCCATTGCAACAAATAAAACCTCATGAATCTTAAGTTGGTTCTAGCTTCGATCATACACACATAACAAGTATGAGGATATATATAATGAGGGTGTCAATGAACCATACGTTAATCGCCACACCATTACTCCTACTCCATATGTATATTGAAGATATCTTCCAAAATAGTATAATGATTGTTTTTAATACAACTGGCGAAATAGTCACTCTTTGGTACGGTTAAATCTTCGCCTTTACTATGGCCACTAGAATTACTTTTCCCATTGAGCTCTAGCCTCTCGTGTATCTTCTTCTGTGTATGCAGGTAGATGTAGTGTTTTGGTCGCTCCTCTACTAGTGCATTGGTGTCACCAATTGTTAGTGAATGAGGGCTGGTTGCCATGGATGCTCCAACTATCGGTGTGATGGAACGTACGCATGCCCTCCATACTTCCCTCCTTCACGCGTTCTCTCTCAATCGATCACTCCCGCCCCTCTCTCCTATCTCCAAAATTCTCCGTTGTAGCCTCTAGTTTCAGCCACCACAGCTGCTAATCGGTGACACCGTTCATTATCTTGGTCGCATCTCGATGTCCTTCAGATATTCTCTACTATCTCCCGAACTTCCACATCTCAACACGTGGCCCCGTGGGGAACCCAACTCGCACCTCACTTCACATGAGTGGCATTTCAAAGGCCGTTGGCATTACACTCGTTGAATTGTCTGGTCTCTAGGCTTGCGCGGTGTCATGCAACCTTAAGCGGTCTCTTGTTGTATTCGTTAAGGACAACAATAATAAATTAGATATAATTTCTTTTTGTAAGAACCAATACAGAAATTTTTATGTATCAACTTTTTCCTGAAACAGTCGTGTATCCACTTTTTAAAATAACAAAAATCTATGCCCCTCTTTTGCTAATCAACTATCAACTAAATCAATTCATTTTTAGTTCTACATTTAGATTACAATTATATAGCTCAAATTTGGATTCAACACTGTGAATTGAAAAAAAGTTCCATTTGCTTAAAGAAAGCGCTCTATAATGTCTTAGCTATAATGGAAATGTTGTCCGCTTTTTCATAATTCTTAATATGAATGCTATTAATTTGTATTAGGATCTGAATTTAGCACGTTAAAGCTAACATATGTTTTCCCGTGTTTAATATCATGCCTTAAGAAATGGTGACTTATTAGGGGTATATTATTTACGTGTCGCCATAACTTTTTTAAGCCCATTAGTGCGTTCTTTGACCTCGGGTGTAGGAGTTGCAACATCAGACAAGTCCCTTAAGGGCATGTAAGGTGTACCAATATCTAGTTGAAGATAATACCATGTTATTATAGAAAAGTAGTAGTTACTGCAAAGTAAACAGATAAATTCATTTAAATTATTTATGAACTAAACTTTGACAGAAATATCATATTGTAATCTATTTTACATAAATAACTTGTTTTACAAACTTTTGCCACTTAATCTTGTAAGTGATTCCCATAATGCAGAAAGAATGACTACATAATATAAAATGGTATTCTTGTATTATAAGAAAAGAACCACCTAGCTCATGAAGGTCTTGCTATCCCATGGAAGGTGATCGCTATGTTGAAAAGGAAAATAGCATAAAAGGCCTCACTTTTTTAGAATACTCATCATGACTTTTTTGTTGACATAATGATTCATTGGTTCAAAAAATAATGTTGTAGAGAACACAAAATGAACATCACATTTTTACCTTTGTTTGTCTTATATTTTTTAGAATAACAATGCAAAACCATCTGAAAATATTATTACTATTTGATGAGAATTAAATGCTATTATTGAGAAATATTTATAAATTTGAACAAAAAATCAATTTAGGTATAACTTGTTTGTATTCTTAGAAAATGCAAGTTATGACTTTTGGGGAGTTAAATTTGTTAGCACATAACATAGTAGTCTTTTTCCAGTGAATTTTTGCGAGGATGAGCCTCAAGATTGTCTGGCTTTCGAACTATCCTCATTTGCATGCATGTTTGATTAAGCTACACCGAGATTGGAAGAAAAAATATTAATAAATTGCAAAAAAATTGGGACCCCAAAATTAACTCTAATAAACACATACATCAAAGTCTAATGGCCACCTGAGTTGTTGGCTTTTTGGGACATTAGAAGCCCATGAATGATGGTTTCATCTTTGTCATTGTGTTTTTCAATCTTGGTTATACTCACCATTTTTCTATAGATAAATATACATTTAATTAATTGGTGGTATGATTGGATTATATCCTCTTATCTCTTAGAAGGTAAGCAAGAGTGTCTTACAATTTCTCATAACAGTTATACCAGAACTATAGATGGAAACACTCCTCTAAAGGATTTAGAGATAGAAGCTGCTTGAGACATTGGAGTACTACTGGAATTGGTTGGTTATCACGCCTTTGAGCTACACCGGCATCGAATCAAAGATGGGGACAGATAGACAAATGTATAAACTATGTTTATTGAGAGAAATATATCTTGCTTATCAAAAAATAAGAGAAAGGTATCATTATTGTTACAGGATACATTTGGCACGTTTGTATTTTTTAGATTAATGTAAAATATAAAGACATAAGGGTGTTGGTTCATACTAAAAAAAGAAGAACAGAAACAATATCTTGGAGAACAGAATTTCATGAGCGTAGTCTAACTTTATGTGTATGATTTTTACCTGTATTCCCATCCCTTTACATGTGTGTACGTCAAAATTTTCTTATCTGCCACGATTAGTGTGAAGCTCGCCTAATGAATGCATGTGTTCGAGACTACTTCTCTATTGAAAATCAACAATGTTTAGAAAGGGTGCACCCAATATTATATAACATTGACAAATAGTTTGTGTAAAATATATTTTGAAGGGCAGTATTTTTCAGTTTGTATAAGAGTATTTTTAACGGATACTGCCTTTGGAGGCCGAGCTCCATGGAGCTCGGTTTTAAATTCAAAATTCGTCAAATTTTATATTTTCTATGTTTTAAAAAATTCTAAAAACAAATACAGATATACATGGAGGCATTACACACATGTGTGTAAATTTTCAGGGCAATATATGTTGAAACAAGGGTGTGCAAAAAAGACAAATGTCGGGCTTTTTAACACATGATACTATTCATCCTCCCAGGCCATGAATTTGTCCTTTTTGTACAGGTCGCATTTCAACGTATTTCATCCTGAAATTTTACTTACATATACATAACATCCTGGTTTACTAGCACAATATTTTTTTTTAAATTCGAAACCAAAAACTTTGAATTTTGAATTTTTCAAAAAAAGGCCTCCATGGAGGCCGAGAGCCATACGTCCGTTCTCGTATTTTTAAAGGTTAAAAAATGCTACTTAATATATGGCCTTTGGCCTTCTCGCAATAACATATATAATTACATTTCTCCTGGTTTTTTATTAATAAAATAACAGTACAATTACTTATTGATGTGCTACAGAGGCATTTCACCAAGTGAAGACCATGGCAGCGTTCGATCTTGGAAGCTATGATTTTCAGAATATGGAGTTGCACGTGTCCCTTTCCCATAACACGTACATAAAGGATGTACTAGAAGAACGCCCGTGCATTGCAACGGGGCCACATTAACTTTAAGAGTTCAATATTAATATTCTCATACATATCAAGTAACATTGGCGACCTTTTTTACTATCAAATCCTCATACACACACTCTCTCCCTCCCTCTTCCTCACTCTCTCTCCCCCTCTCCCTCTCTCTCTCTAACACACACACACATCCATCTTATTGGGGACGGGACCATAATCCATCTATTTCACACACACACGCGCTAGTGCATAACAATATGGGTTATGTGTATTATATTTGCCACCACAATTGAGGGAATTAATTTCATGTAAATCGGCCAGCCATAGCTCTAAGAATACGCGGAGGAGGTGGCCTGGGTCGGCGTCGGCGCCGTCCGGCACGAGCCACGGGCCCGCTTCCAAGCGCGTCTGCGCGCCGGCCACCCACGCCGGGTCCTTAAAGTGCCGCTTCCACCGCACCAACTCCCAGGACCACGCCTACGGCCAGGGCCAGGGAAGCCGCCCTTCTTCACCCCCTTCACCGGCCGCGGCCAACGCGGTGCCGCAGCACCCGGCCTCGCCGTCCTCGTCCTTCGGCACCGTTGCGACCCAGTGAGTAAGCCCAAGCATCAGCCTCGAGAATCAAGAACGCTCGACAACGGAGAGGGAAGGGAAGATCATATACATGTCATAAGAAAGGGAGTTTATTTACTTCTCCCACGATGTATTGTTTCCTTTGTTTGGACATTGATTACCATCCGTGAGTTAAGGTAAGGTTAATGTGATTGAGGGGTTTTTCTGAAAATCAAATATTTGTTTTCTAATTAATGTGATTGAGTGATTTAAGGTAAGATTAATTAATTTAGATTTGATCTTTAAAGATTGTTCGTGATTGATTCTACATTACTAAATAACTTGCGCCAGTATGGAAAGTTCTGATCTGTTCAGATTTCTTTTGTTGTGTGAGAGGGTGACGTGAAAATAAACCGATGAAGTGGGGGGAGGGGACGAAAAAAAATCTACGGAAAAAAAACCAGCAAAGGTGGGAGGAGGTACCCAAAAAACCATGAGAGGTGGGACGAAAAAACACCTGAAAGCGAGACTACCAACTGCTCCATTAGGAGTAGAGAAAAGCGAAAACATATATTGCTTGTTCTTAGCATTTTTTAATTACATAACTACCAGTGTTTCTTTCCCAATATAAGATGGTCAACATCCGACTCAAAAGAAAAAAAATAGCATAACACTGGTGCGTTTCTTACCGAAATAGGAATAGGAGTACGACGCGGAAACTAATTAACGGCGCCAGGCGTATTAGTAACAGGATACTATAAACGAGAGCCGCCCGCTGGCTATAAAAGCGAGCCTAACCCGCCTCGGATCGTCAGAGTAGTTGGAGTTTAGTTGCTGCCTAGTTGCAAAAAATGGGATGGTCGGAAGTCATAGGCAACGACGTCGCCACCGCCACACCGGCAGTGCGCAACCGTGTTGATAGACGGGATGAATGGGGCCAAAGAGCCACGGCCACCGGTGGCGAATCCTCAAAGTCTGCAATAGGGAGCCGCTTCGAGCGACTCGCCAAGATCGGTGAAGGGGGCTTCGGTGTCGTTTACCGGGCGAGGGACCGCCGCACCGGCGAGATCGTCGCTATCAAGTGCCTCCGCACAAACAAGTACGCCCACGACGACAGCGGCGACCGCTACCTCTCCGCCTTTGCGGGCGAGGTCAGCGCCTTGGAGAAGTGCAGCGGCCACCCGTCCATTGTGCAGCTGCGCGCCTCGGGCCAACACAACGGCAAGGCCTTCATCGCCATGGAGTTCGTCGGACAAACCCTCAGGTATGTTATGAAGCACGTCCGTTTCGGGAGGAGACACACCGAGATGGAGGTCTGCCTGATGATGAGGCAGCTCCTCACCGGCGTGGGGAGGATGAACCGTCTAGGTCTCATGCACCGTGACCTTAAGCCGGGGAACGTGCTCGTCGACGACCGCAGGAACCTCAAGATCTGTGACCTTGGGCTATCATGCAGCATGACCGATGGGCCGCCCTATTCAAACCACATTGGAACACGGGGTTACCGCGCACCAGAGCTCCTCCTTGGGTCCACGAATTACGACCAGCGCATCGACTCTTGGGCTCTTGGCGTCATGATGGCTGAGCTACTTGCTGGTCACCACCCTTTCTATGGGAAGACCGACATGGACCACCTCAGTGAGATCTTGGACCTTCTTGGTACAGCAGACATCAAAGAGTGGCCGGGCTATGATGGGCGGCAGCTGCCCGGCGGATGGGCATTGCATAGCAGTTTGCGCTCCATGTTCCCATCTCCTGCCGATGCTAGGAGAAGATGCCGCCCCCAACTTTCAGAAGCTGGTTTTGAGGTCTTGAGCGGCCTTCTGCGATGCAACCCTGAAAAGAGACTCACGGCAAGGGCCGCGCTGCGGCATAGGTGGTTTAAAGAGACCAACTTCAGGGCTGCAAAGAGCTGATTGGTTAACTTGCACAATCCATAATGTAGCTGCCTGTGTGGAATGAATGTATGCGGAGCCAGATAGTCGTAATTCACCTCATATGTAAGTTTGAAATGTATGGGCCTGCCCACATATCAGTTTCTTGGAAAAATAATTAGCATGAGTGGATTCCCAGCAACGTCTTTGTTTGCCTGCTACTGTCCCTCCTGCGTCAGCCTAACCATCAGTACCGTCGCTCATGCTCGATGAAATTGTCGTGTGTCGCCTCGTCAAATAATGCTTGTGTGATGGGCCCCTCCTATGCCGAGCCACCGGCACCCATCAACCTCCACCTCGGAGTTGTACACCCGACCTTCTTTTTCGACGAAATCAAATGCCATGAATCACGTTTCTAGGCGAATGACCATCAACAAATGGAAATGTACGCATCATATATGAATACTAGAATTTTGGTTTGCACCGAGTATGACCCAGAATATGTTCAAACTACGCCGATGCACACATGGATATTTCTTGAGAATAATAAATGACAACCATGTTTCTACTAGATGCTACTGCGCTGCACAATCCTCCTAACATCTTATACCACTTAAAGTACGTACCTGCATATGGTCCACTCTACAAACTCTTGCAGTTTATCTCCAGTTTGACCTGAGCGAGACGATCTTCCGCTTCTTCGAGGCCGCCGGGCGGGCTGACCCCCAAGATTTTATGTATGAAGTCTCACACCCTTTAACTAGTAAACTGCTGTCAAGCTAGCACCCAAACAACCATAGTATACCTTGCCTCAATCACCATTATGACCATCCACCCCATCATCCTCTTCGTTCACCCGTATCCAGGTCATCGGTTCGCTTTCATCGTCCTTCTTGCTGTCAATTTCGGCATCCCCTTTGTCCCCATCGATACTCATGGTGATAGTGGGCACGACACGCTCGCCACCTTGGCGGCGAAGCTAGGGGACAATACATAGGCAACATTTTGGCAGCCGTTGAACAGCGACGAGCGGAGCATCCTGAACTTGGGGGTCAGCGTCCAGACCTGGGACTGGCCCCTGAACCAAGAGAAACACACGGAGCATCTGGTAACATTAACGTTCTGCTGCGCCTGTGTCTGGACACGAACCAGCGAGAACCCCGCGGAGTCCAGTGATCCTACATGAAGCAAGAAGAGGTTGATGTCATTGTCTTCGTCTTTTTCGTGGTCGTAGCTTTTTTTAGATTAGTCCAACTCCACTTTATTCAATTTTCAAAGGGATCATTACAGTATCATGGGGAAATCCTAGCCATACGTGGCGTCCCACACCAGGAAAAAACGAAAATTTTGCAAGATAATGAGCTTCAAAATTACAATATCTACTTTCACGGCTAAAATGACATTCATCAAGTTTGGTTCTCCTTGTATGGATCTCGCAACCAATAGTTGCATTGTCTCCTCCACTACCATCTTCGATATCCTTTACTGCTCATAAACATTATGAAGCAGCAAATAATCGTTGAATAATAAGATCATTGGCCAATGCTTGTGTTTCCCTACATGCCAGAGTCTCTAGAATCAAAGGATCAACAATATGCGAAAAGATCATAGCTGAAGAGACCAAAGACTCTACAGTTTCACTGCGGCAAACCACTCCAACTGAGCCCATACGACCATTTCTCGAAACTGCACCACCAACATTAAATTTTCACAAGCCTGCTGGCGGTGCTAACCATGCAACCGGTGGATACCTCGTGATCCGAATCTGGTCTGTTTGTGGCTTCGTATCGTCGTGTCCCTATATGCCAGTCGATGAAGAGTTTTGGTTGCTCCTTTACTAGTGCAGTGGTGTCTTGAATTGTCATTGGATGAGGCCTGGCTGCCATGGATGCCCGAGCTATCAGCTGGATGGAACGTATGCATGCCTTCCCTGTCCTCTTTCCGGCATTCTCTCAATCGGTCACTCACGTCCCTCTCTCCTATCTCCAAAACATCACCGGCATCACCTCTAATTCCGGCCATATCCGCTGCTAATTAGTGCCACGTTTCATCGGCCTAGTCCCTCCTCGATGTCCTTGACATATTCCCTACTACCTCACGACCTTCCATCCCTTCACACATGCCCCCATGGTGAACCCAAGTCACAGCTCAGTTCGGATTTGTGGCATTTCAAAGGGCATTGTATCACCTCCCTTAACTCGGCTAATCACTATTAACGTCCAGTGTCATGCCACACTTCACCGATCTATTGCTGTATTATTTCGTGACAAAAATAGTAAATTACATATAAAACAATTTTTTTTGTAAAAGTCAATGCAGAAACTTTAGATGTATCTTCTTTTTTTTCTCCAAGCTCAGATGTATCCGCTTTTCAAAATAATGAAAATGTATGCCTCACATTTGCTATTTAACTATCAAGTTAATTAGCTCATTTTTAAGTCTACATTTAGATTATAAGTGCTATTAGATTAAAATTAGGACTCGACAATGTGCATTAAAAAAGGGATTTGCTTAAAGAAAGCAATCTATCATGTCTTGGCTTTAAAGGAAATGTTGTCCCTTTGTTCGTAAATCTTGCCATGATAGTTATTAAATTCGTATTAGGATGTGAATTTAACATCCTAAAGCTAACATATGTTTTTTTTACTTTTTAATGCCATGGATTAAGAAATTTTGACATAATATGTGTATATTATTGACCTGTCACAGTAACCTTTATAAGCCCTTTAGTATGTTTTTCGACCTCGGTTGCAAGAATTGCAACATTAGGCTAGTCCCTTAAGGGCATGTAAGGGGTACCGGTATCAAGTTGAAGGTAATACCATGTTACTAATATGGAAAAATAATATTTACCGCAAATTAAAGAAATAAAGGATTCAATTATATTATACATAAACTAAATTTTAATTATAATATCATACTGGAATCTACTTTACATAAATAACTAATTTTACAACTAGCTTGTCTAAATATACCGCTAATACACAAATAATGTTTAGCATGATATGAAATGGAATTATTGTATTTTAATAAAATAATCAACTAGCTTGTCAAATTGTCTTGCTATCCGATGAAAGATGATCACTTGGTTGAAAAAATAATAGCATAAAAAGCTACACTAGTTTAGAATAAGAACATTGTCTTTTTTGTTGAGAAAATGGTTCACTGGCTGAAGAAAATGTTGTAGAGCACACAAAATGAACTTGTCACTCTTAATTGTGACCATCTTACATATTCGATGCATAACCGCTCTTCAAATACTATTACCATTTGATGAAAATGAAATGCTATTATAAAAGATATTTTATAAATTAGAACGAAAATCTCTTTAGGTATAACTGCTTTGTAATGGTAGAAAATGAAAGTTACGTGTCTTAGGGACTCAAATTTCTTAGTACATATCATATATAGCTGTCTTTTTCTGGTGAACGTTTGGTAGGACGAGCCTCAAGATTTTCTAGTTTTTGTGGTACCCTCGTTTCCATGTTCGATTACGATAGCTAGAGTTTGACATAATATATTATTTATAAATTGAAAAAAAGTGGGACCCAAAAAAGTAACACTAATAAACACATACATCAGATTCTCTAATGGCCACTAGAGTTGTGGGCTTCTTGGGAAATTAAAAGGCCGAGAATGATGATTCCATTTTAATATCGATAAATATATCTTTGACCAATTGATTACTAGGATTGGATTATCCTCTTATCTCTTAGAAGTTAATCAAGAGCATCTTACAATTTCTCATAACAGTTTTACCAGAACAAGAGATGGAAACACTCTTCTAAATGATTAAAAATAGCAATTGATTGACACATTCGAGCACTACTAGAGTGGGTTCGTTTCGCCGTCGAGCTACACCAGCATCAAATGCATAACCGCTCTGCAAATAGAAGCGCCATTCCAAAAAGAAGAAGATTAACTTTATAAGGATTTGAACACATCCTACAATTTAAACCACTACATGCTTCTCATTGACTTTGATATGACTCCTCAATCATCCTCCTTGTGGTCATTGCTTCCTCGATGTCCTCCACATGCAGCTTGCCGATCGTTGTGAAGGTACACCATTCATATCGTGTTGCTAACCTGGATATAGATTCCTCCATAAGGGGGCGCGACACAAAAGCAATGCTTAGGAACACAACTAGGTTCGATTGTCCATGTGGACACCTCATAATGTCCCTGCGTTGGATGAGAAAAACACGGAGATACCGATGTTGGGTCCGGCCTCTCGCTGGATGCAGATAGGGAGACCACACGGCCATATGAATTCAACTAGCTACTTCACGTTGAGCATGAAGAGGTGGTGGTATTTTCTTTTGATAATTGTGTACCCTTGCTTGACTGGGACTTCAAACAACTGGAATAATTTGATCTGTGTTGTTGGCAACTTCTGCTTGGTGGTGAGTGTGATATGGTACAAGAGTGCCTGGTTGGTATGACCAAGCGGCAGCCGGAGACCAGGCATATGCAAGGCCCAAGAGGCACACCCTCTCGTGCTCGTTCTGCCAGTAATAGGCCTTGGTCTCGTGGTGGCAATTCTTCTGTCGGGATGGGTTGGCATCCTTCCTACCTCCATGTGGCATGGGTGAAGCTCCACGATAAAGCTCCATGCTCCAATGTCGTTGGTGGTGAAGTATATAGGTGTCGCTTCCCTCACCATGCCATGACTCTGGGTGAAAATCCTAATCTGTCCTTTTTTGCCACGAGGCCAACAACACCAAGCGTTTTACCCTCTTGGGGTAATCGCCGTGGACCTCAGGTACCTGACACTCGTCGGCACCTTCGAGAAAGCTTTCTCCATGGCTCAAAGCTTCTTCGACTCTGGAGTGGTGTGGTCTCGCTCGTCTCTCCTTTTACACTTGACCTTGTTGTGGTCGTTCTCGGTCCTCATTGTCCATAGATAGAAGAGGCGCTCCATGGTCCGCGACAAGATAGTGGGTGGCTCTCTCCGCAGATAGCTTGGTGTGTGCGGTGCAACTGTATCCTCTGGTTTCCAGGCGGCATGGTCTTGACCCTAGTTGGTAGTCTCGGATGCTAGTTGGTGTGGTGTGGCTAGCTGCAAATTGTTCGATCGTTATGCTAGCATGCACAAATGTGTTAGGAGCAGGATCGGTCAACAGCGTGTGGAGCAGATGTTGCGCGTCAAGCTGTAGCAACGTCTTAATATTTATGGGGAAGCATGTATCAGTGGAACATGTAGACACGGGAAAAACATGGCATGAATTTCAAAGCAATCAGACGACGGCGGATAAATACATGATATATCTCGTGCATTGACAGAAAAATCACTCTCACACAAACTAGTTTGCAGTATATATAGTAACCATTACTCCCTCGGATCTAAAATAAGTACCGTGGTTTTAGTTTAAGTTTGATCTAATACCACACCACTTATTTTGAATCCGAGGGAGTACTATATATTACTACCGGATCGGGCGACCAACCTGAGTAAAGCATGCATAACCTGCTTCACAGAAACAGGGAACATGCAAATGAAAAGTCTGAGAATTGCATAAAATTCCTATTTCAACACGAAATTCCTCTAAACAAAATATTGCGCATATCATGATCGATCCTCCCATAGAATTTTGTGGATGAATCAATCATCATCCTCCTCATCCTCATTCTCACCGTCCTCGTAGCTGTCGTCGTCATCATCATCCTCCTCGTACAGCTCATCATCGTGAATAGGGAAAATTGTGTCCATGGTGATCCAAAGCACGACGGCCTCGGTTTTGTCACCAGCAACCTTGGGCAAGACACAGAAGCACTTCGTCGGCAGCCCATCAGCCAGGGACGAGGTCTCCACGTCGAGCGACGAGACCTGGTAATGGCCGGCGAAGCACGAGAAGCACACAGAGCATCCGACCGGGGACTCCAGCACGTTCGGCCGGACGCAGACGAGGGACACCGCGCGGCCGAGGAGCTCCACCGGCGGCCCCACAGTGAGCACGAAGAGTAGTCCGTCTCCGCATCTGAGGACGTGCGATCCCGGACGCACTACTCGGAGGAAGAACGGCACGAAATACTTGAAACTCTTCATCGGCCACTTGTGCAGGCCGGTGAAATGGTCCTGGAGCGCGGCGGTCGGCCCTGAGAAGCCACAGCCAGGGACAGGGCAGAAGCACGGGCCGGTGGGGCACTCTCTCTCGTGCTCCTCCTGCTGGCAGTAGGCGAGCTCCTTGGCGCATCCGTGCTTGCAGGGGACGAAGACGCTGTCCACGACGCTCTCCATGGCGTGGCATCTCTCGGAGACGTCGCCAGAGCACACGTCGCACTTCTTTTCCGGGAGCCCTTCGCAGCAGGACCAGCAGACCACATGCCCCACGGAGCACTGCAGCATTTTGATGAAAACATTATTTCTGATCCGATGTTGTACATGTATGTGTGCATATATAGACTAGAATTATAGATCTAAATCTTATGGAAGCTTTTACCTGGTAAATGGGAGGACTGAGGGGTTTGGAGCAGACGGGGCAGTCCAGGACCTCCATGACCATGGTGACATTCTGCTTCTGCCTCCTCCTGCCGTCGGTGCCGACGTCGCCCTCTTCTCCTTTCCTCTTGCTGCTGCCGTTGCAACTCGTGATCTCCTCATTGCCCATGTTAAGGTCGATCTTCATCACTCACCTGCATCCAATTTGTGAGATCCATGCGTTGCTCAGTTTATATGGACTTTGTTTGGCCATTCGTGAGATCCATACGTTGCCCTGGAGACGAGGAGGAGTTTGTTTGGCGAGCTGCAACAAGGAAGGTAAAATATCGGTGGCGCGGTGTGTTAATTGATTCTTGTTACAAATATCCAGGGATATACACTAGTAGAAAAATGCCCATTTGTTCCGGTTCATAAGGCCCATTTGTCCCGGTTGTGGAACCGGGACTAAAGGGGCGTTACTAATGCCCTGTATCTTTAGTCCCGGTTCTTATACGAACCGGGACAGATGGGCCTCCACGTGGCTGCTGCGGCGAGCCCAGGCAGGAAGGCCTTTGGACCAATAACCGTCCACGCGTCAGCATTTTAGGGGCTGGGGTTTTTGTTTTTGTTTTGAAAGGGGGGTGGGGTTATAGGGGCTTTTGGGGGGTTAATTTAGGTGTTTCATATATTGTGTTAGCTAGCTAATTAATAGAGAGAAGTACGTGTCCTCTCTTATCTCCTTTGCTTGGTCGACGCTACGTACTATACGTATAGAGAGGACTCGACACGCTAGCTACTTAGCAAATGAAGGAAACAGAAGATCGTCATGAACGTACGTATGCATACAGAGAGAAGTGATATCGACCTATCCTTCTCCGAGAGATTGATCGAACAACAAGTTTTCGTATCTCTTACAATACAATCCCCTAATTATATACGAACTTAGGGTCCACATGGTATTCTCCGTCTTTATCGATCACGTGGTCAAGAAAGAATGCCGCCAATTCCTCTTGAATTCCTCGCATGCGATCTGGTGCTAGGAGTTCATCCCGCATCCGAAACACCTAAATTTGAAGAATGGGGTCAATACATATATATAAATGAATGAAACTCAACACAAATGATGGTAATAAAATAAAATTGTGAATATTATTGCTTACACACTTCATATTGTTTGTCAGAGTAGCCCCGCTCACAGGTCGTGTGGCGGATGCACTCGCAAACATAGTATCCACAGTAATTAGTCCCGGATTCCTGCCACAACCACTTTACAAGAAATAGAGGTCAATCAAACTGATAAGCAAGCATAGTAAATGGTATTCATGAAACTAGCGCTTGAATCATTAGGAGATGCGCGGAACTAGCTAGTAGTACATACTTTCGGGTGTTTAAATTGCAGCTTCTTCGGCTGTCCCGAAGCTTTTGAGGTGAATTTTTTCCAAACCCTGCCAGACAAAGAAAACAATTAATTGATATCAGGAAATGAACAAAGTTGCCGATATGATGCGATAATGATCGATTTAACTTACTTCTCGAGCATTTGGGTCATGCCCGCATACTCCTGGGGATCTTTTCGTCTCGAGTCGAAGACGGTTACTAGTCCCTGCTCAAGCTTAATCTCTAGGAGAATATAGTGGAACGTGCGCACGCATGCATAACTCATCAATTACATTACTATAACCTCGTGTAAGAAGGGAAACCGAATATGTAAAAGACAGTAACACTCACTTGAAGTTGTAAGGAAAGAGTATTATAGCTTTGTTTTGATTTAATACCAACGATCGTAACAAGTTGGTCTCGGCGTCTCTGGCATGTTTTTCAACCTGATAAGCATCTATGAGATTTGTGTTAATGAACCCAATATCATCGATTTGTTTTTTCTTCAATTCGGCGATCTTCAACCTGCATAATATAGTGAGGATAATTATATATACATGCAATGAAAGAGCTGACCTATATATAGAGACTTAATGACAGTAGTAGTACTTACAGACAGTAGCAAGTGACCATTAATTTATCGAGGGCCTTTTGATTGAAAAACTCGAAGAACTACTCAAATTGAACATTCAACAGATCAATTCCAACGAGGTCATGCTCCTCTTGAACTCTCAGCGTCAAAGTATTCAGCCCCCCAGACTCTCTGCAGGTTTTCATGTACCAATCATGGAATCTTCGCATTATCGTTGTTAGAGGAGGACTTCCATCTTGGACGAGAGGCTTCCCGTACTGGTATTTGTGTTCGTCCACCTCCAAGAAATCATAATGTACATCGTCGGGCAGGTAATCTCCAAGATTAGTATAACCGGGCACCATCCTCGGATCATTAGCGACGCTATCGCTAGGCACCTTGAGCTGGGGGCACGATTGGTTCGCTTGTTCGCCGAGCTGGGCAACTGTTTTCCCAGCTCGTCGTTCTGCTAACCTTTGATCACTGATAGTCCTTCCTGACCGATCCGCTTCGACAAATGACTTTTTAGTAACGCGGTCATAGTTGCCTTTCGGCGGAGACTTTGGTGGTTTGTTCAGGGCAGCCAGAGTGCGCTTCGCTTTCACCGGATCTATCTTCTCCTCCGGAGGTGGATGTTTATTTGCTTTCACCCCTTCAAAGAAGCTCATCACTTCGGCTCACACGATCTTCCTGGTTTCCTCCTCGGTCCTCTCGTATGGCAACTTCCCTGGAGTCTTCAGAGAAGGACCGAATCTGTATTGCCTCCCGCCTCTGGTTGTACTGCTAGACGCCGGAGCAGAAGGAGCGGCTGCGACTGTCTTCTTTCCTTGCTTACGAGGTAGAGGAGAAGGACTACGACGCACCGGAGCAGGCGGAGCGGCGGCGGGTCTCTTCCGCCCTTCCTGACGAGGCGGAGAAGGAGGAGGCTGGCTGCTCGGGCGTGCCGACGCAGGCGGAGAAGGAGGCGGAGTGCCGCCACGCGCCGGAGAAGGAGGCTGAGTGCCCTGATCACTCGCCGGAGGAGGAGGCGGAGGAGGAGGCGGAGTGCCCTGACTCGCCGGAGGAGGAGGAGGAGGCGGAGGCGTCCAGTTCGGAAGGTTGATGAGCTCCTTCCGCCATAGGCATGGAGTCTTCAGACAAGAACCCAGCCGAGTCTCCCCGTCACCCGTAGGGTGGTCAAGCTCGAGCTCCTCAAATCCGTCCGTGATTTCATCCACCATCACCCTAGCATATCCTTCTGGAATTGGCCGGCAGTGAAAACTTGCGCCAGGTTCAGGAGGTGCAACAGAGCCAACAGCCGACTTGACTTTCAATTTCATCCATTGCGTCATAAGGTGGCAATGCTGAGACCCCGTGATAGCATCCACTGGGTAGCTAGCAGGAGCCGTCAAGACAGGCTCCTGAAGCAGCTGGTTGGAAGCCACGCTACTTCTCCGCTGAGATGGCGGGGTTGCTTCGGGTGTAGCTTCGGCAGGTCGCGTGCTGCGAACTGCATCTTGTTCCTCTAGCGCTTGTACCCTTGCGTGCAGCGCGTGTAGTTGGGTCCACTCCTTTTTCTTCTCCCTCTCCCAGTGTTTGAACCGCCTGCGTCGGGAAATCCAGCCTTCCACGAAAGGGAGCCTGGCGTGCCTCGTGTCCGTCCGGGGTGCTCAGGATTCCCGAGGGCCTCTGTGAGCTCGTTGTTCTCTCTGTCCGGAATGAACGTCCCTTGCTGCGCTTTTTCGATATACTCCTGAAGCTTCCCGATGGGTGTGTTCAGCTGCTCGTTGGTCCAAACGCACTTCCCTGTTACAGGGTCCAATTTTCCCCCAACCCCGAAGAACCAAGTCCTGCAACGGTCTGGCCAGTGTCGCGTCTCTGGTTCGATCCCTTTATCTAGGAGGTCATTCTCAGCCTTGTCCCACAACGGCCGTGCTTTCAGGTAGCCACCTGACCCCGTGCGATGGTGATGCTTCTTCTTTGCAGCATTTTTCTTGTTTGTCGCTGACATCTTCGCTGCTCTCTCAGATTTCTTTTTGGCGAGAAATGCGGCCCACTGATCTTTGATCTTCTCAAATCGGCCGATGAATTCTCGAGTCTTGTCTTGGTCGACAAACGATGATTTCAGCTCATTCTTCCACCTCCTGAATAGCTCAGCCATCTTCTTAAGAGCATAAGCCTTGATCATTGGATTTTTAACTGGATTCTCCGGATCCTCCTCTGGCGGGAAGGTGAATTTTCCTGCAGCGCGGTCCAAAGATCAGCTTTCTGCCTATCGCTGACATAAGACACCTGAGAGTCTTTGTCCTTAGGCTTCAACCATTGCTCGATGCTGATCGGGATCATGTCCCTAACTAGAACCCCGCACTGAGCATTAAATTTTTGCTTGGTCCGGAGGGGTTCAATCGGTTGGCCATCGCGATCAATTTCGATGATCGTGTACCTTTCATCCGTGCGCAACTTTCTCTTCGGGCCTCGTCTCGCTACCGAAGTGTTGCTCGATCCGGAGGGCTAGAAAAGAAGAAAAAGAAGAGAGTTAATATGTGTACATACCAAAAACAATTAATGCATCAATTAGCTATAGTCAGCACATGCTTAATTAATATATATACCTGGCCGGACTCCGTTCGGTCACCGGAGCCGTCATCACGGTGTCCTTCCTCCTCCATTCGGTCACCGGAGCCATCATCACGGTGTCCTTCTTCCTCCATTCGGTCACCGGAGCCATCATCACGCTGTCCGGCCTCCTCCATTGTTTGATCATCATCGTAGCTTGCTTCTTCATCCAGTCTTTCCAGACCATCGGTGCATTTGTCGTTCAGAAACGATAAGACAGCATCACTTCTGTGTGCGATTATATCCCCCAACACCACTTCTGTTGCTTCATCTCGGGGGTGCGGATCCATAGTTTCTGCAAATATTTACAACATGGCAATTATTATTCAAACATGACAGATGGATATATTAGTGGCAAACGTAGAACTAGCTAGCTAAGCACAATAAGGAATCATATTAGTGGCCTGGCCTCGACGCTTCTCTAGGGTTTGGGGTGGCCTCGGCAACGCTTCAAGGGTTTGGGGTGGCCACGACAACGCTTCAAAGGGTTCGGGGTGTCCTCGACAACAACGCTCTTTTAACTTGGTAAATTTTGGTGGCCTCAAGAGAGTTTGTCGATCGGGTAGGGGCGCGGCGGGAGGGGGTACCGACATCGTTTTTTCTAGGGTTTGGCTGTCATCGAGAGTTTTGGTCGAGCGAGAGGGCCGAGGGGTGCTCCTGTGGTATAAGTTATCGCGGTCGAGAGGGGGTATATATATCGACCGCCCCTGATGTCGAAGTAATTGGAGATAGGGGGTTATATCGACAACGACGACATACATACATGGGAAAATAATGTTATCGGGGAGGGGGTATATCGACCCCACCCCCCTCATGTTGAAGTTATCGGGAGGGGGTATATCACAACGACATACCCAATAAAAAATAAGAAGACGAAGAAAAAATAAAAAGAGGAGAAAAAGAAAGGAATAGAGGAGAAGATCGAAGAAAAAAAAAGAAGAAGAAAAAAAGAGGAGAAGAAGAAAGGAATAGAGGAGAAGAAAAAAAATAGAATTTCTATTTTTTCTTCTTTCTCCTCTTCTTTTTATTTTTTCCTCTTCTTATTTATTTCTCCTCTTCTTCCTCTCCTCTTCATCTTTCTTCCTCTTCTTATTTTTTTTCTATCCTTCTTTTTCTTCTTCTTCCTTCTTAATATCACTTAGCAACTTTTGCAACGATAGGGGGGGGGGGGTGCTCCCATGGTCTAAAATCGGTCTGTGCACGATAGAAAATTCTGAAAAAAATACATCTATGATCCCTCGACGTCCCCGCCTCTCTCATGAGCAAAAAAATCTATGAATAAAAAAAACATCATGTTCTATGAACAAAAAAACATCATATTTCATCCACACCGCCATGCATACATCATATATGTGATCATCTATGAAAAGAACATCATATATATATGAAAAAAGCCATATATATGAAAAAAATGCTAGGGAGGGCACCGGCCGGACCAAGGTGAGGAGGAGCGCGGGGTCGGCGGCGAGGACGGCGACGGGGCAGTGGGCGCGCGCTTGGGGTAGGGGGCGACGGTGACGAAGGGCGGGGTAGGGCGACGACGGGGGCGGGCCGGGGCGGCGCGCGTCGGGGCAGGGCTGGGGCAGGGGCGCGGGCGACGGCGGACGACGGCGAGGGCGCGGGCGACGGTGGGCGACGACAGGCGTGGGCGACGGCGACGACGGGCACGGGCGACGGCGATGGCGGGGGAGGCGGGCGGCGTCGATGTCATCGGCGTCGTCGGGGCGGCAACTGCGAGATGAGAGTGAAAATTTCCTAAGTGTGAACTTATATAGCAAAGCCTTTAGTCCCGGTTGATGCCACGAACCGGGACTAAAGGTGGGCATTAGTCCCGGTTTGTGCCACCAACCGGGACCAAAGGTCTCTTTTCAGCAGCCCAAAGGGCGGGAAGCAGAGGCATTTGGTCCCGGTTGGTGGCACCAACCGGGAATAAAGGGGGGGGCATTGGTCCCGGTTGGTGCCACGAACCGGTACCAAAGCACCCCTTTAGTCCCGGTTGGTGCCACCAACCGGGACCAAAGCACCCCTTTAGTCCCGGTTGGTGCCACCAACCGGGACCAAAGGCCCTTGCACAGCGGCGTGGTGGTGGGAGTTTAGTCCCACCTCGCTAGTTGAGAGGGGCGCGCAGTGGTTTATAAGCCCCACTGCCGCACCCCTCTCAACCTCCTCTCCATTGCAGGCTTACGGGCCTAATTGTGACTGCTATACTTGATGGGCCTGCTGGGCCTGCTGCGGGCCTGAATCCTGGCCCATGGATGGGTTTCTAGTCATATTTAGGCCGTGCTGGCCCAATAGGTGGCAAATTTTTTATTTTTTCCTAGTTTTTTTGTTTTCTTTTTTGCTTTATTTATTTTGTTTTGCTTCTACTTACAACAAAATACTTATTTATTTTGTTTTATTTTGTTTCTAATTACTTATTTATTTTATTATGATAATTCTTTTCGCTATTAAAGTTTCTAACAAAAAAAGTTCTTTATGAAAATTCTTTTTGCTTTGAATGATTTTGAACAGAAAATACTTTGATAATTTTAATTGCATCGATTTTATATAATTTTAGTTTCAATAATACTAGAGGTTGCTTATAATGTTTTGAAGAGAAAATACGTTGATAATTTTAGTTTCATAAATTATATTTATGTTATTCAAGTTTATTTTATATTATTTTATTTTGTGTCTACTTATATATTTTATTAAAGTTTATTTTATTCTGTTTCTAATTACTTATTTATTTTATTTTATGATAATTGTTATTTTCCATGCATTTACTGATTATTTTGAGGTATAAGACCCTGAAATTGAAAAGCACTACAAATGAACTCTGAAAAGGTTGAAAATTGGCATGGTATTATCATTTCACCCACATAGCATGTGCAAGAAAGTAGAGAGTGTTACGGCAAAAACTGGATGCACTTCGTGTACAAAACGGACAATCTCTTTCGAAGTATCAGGGTTTCATACGGAAACTCGTCTATTACAAAGGGATTTCATTTTATAGATTTTATTTGAACTCCATAATTTTTCTGTGTTCAAAATGCACCATTCAAAGACATATCATCAATTTTCAACCCTTTTTGACTTCATTTGTTATTTTCCATGCATTTACTGATTATTTTGAGGTATAAGACCCTGAAATTGAAAAGCACTACAAATGAACTCTTAAAAGTTTGAAAGTTGGCATGGTATCATCATTTCACCCACATAGCATGTGCGAGAAAGTTGGGAGGGTTACGGAAAAAACTGGATGCACTTCGTGTACAAAACGGACAATCTGTTTCGAAGTATCAGGATTTCATACGAAAACTCGTCTGTTACAACAGGCATTTCAAATGAACTACGAAAAGGTTGAAAGATGTCATGGTATCATCATAATAGTTGTGGAGAGAAATTCTTCACTTTTTTTTCGCTTGTGTGCTTCGCTTATTGCGTCGTAACCATGGATAACCTTCATCGTTTATTAGGATGCTTGGGTCAGCCTTGACTTTGAAGGGAGGAATTTCATGAAACTTTTCGTAATCTTCAGACATGTCTGTCTTGCCCTGCACTCCCACGATATCCCTTTTTCTGAAAGAACTATGTGGCGCTTTGGCTCATCGTATGATGTATTCGCTTCCTTATCTTTTTCTTTTTCTCGGTTTGGTAGGCATGTCCTTCACATAGATAACCTGTGCCACATCATTGGCTAGGACGAACGGTTCGTCAGTGTACCCAAGATTGTTCAGATCCACTGTTGTCATTCCGTACTGTGGGTCTACCTGTACCCCGCCTCCTGACAGATTGACCCATTTGCACTTAAACAAAGGGACCTTAAAATCATGTCCGTAGTCAAGTTCCCATATGTCCACTACGTAACCATAATATGTGTCCTTTCCCCTCTCAGTTGCTGCATCAAAGCGGACACCGCTGTTTTGGTTGGTGCTCTTTTGATCTTGGGCGATCGTGTAAAATGTATTCCCATTTATCTCGTATCCTTTGTAAGTCAATGCAGTCGAAGATGGTCCCCTGGACAAAGAGTACAGCTCATCACAAACAGTGTTGTCACCTCTGAGACATGTTTCCAACCAACTGCTGAAAGTCCTGATGTGTTCACATGTAATCCAGTCGTCACACTGCTTCGGGTGTTTGGAGCGCAGACTGTTCTTGTGTTCATCGACATACGGGGTCACCAAGGTAGAGTTCTGTAGAACTGTGTAGTGTGCTTGAGACCAAGAATGCCCGTCCCTGCATATTATTGAGTCCGCTCCTAGCGTGCCTTTTCCAGTCAGTCTCCCGTCATACCGCGATTTAGGGAGACCTATCTTCTTAAGGACAGGAATGAAGTCAACACAAAACCCAATGACATCCTATGTTTGATGGCCCATGGAGATGCTTCCTTCTGTCCTAGCGCGGTTACGGACATATTTCTTTAGGACTCCCATGAACCTCTCAAAGGGGAACATATTGTGTAGAAATACGGGGCCTAGAATGACAATCTTGTCGACTAGATGAACTAGGACGTGCGTCATGATATTGAAGAAGGATGGTGGGAACACCAGCTCGAAACTGACAAGACATTGCGCCACATCACTCCTTAGCCTTGGTATTATTTCTGGACTGATCACCTTCTGAGAGATTGCATTGAGGAATGCACATAGCTTCACAATGGCTAATCGGACATTTTCTGGTAGAAGCCCCCTCAATGCAACCGGAAGCAGTTGCGTCATAATCACGTGGCAGTCATGAGACTTTAAGTTCTGGAACTTTTTCTCTGGAATATTTATTATTCCATTTATATTCGACGAGAAGCCAGTCGGGACCTTCATACTGAGCAGGCATTGAAAAAAGATTTCCTTCTCTTCTTTGGTAAGAGCGTAGCTGGCAGGACCTTCATACTGCTTTGGAGGCATGCCGACTTTTTCGTGCAAACGTTGCAGGTCCTCCCGTGCCTTAGGTGTATATTTTGTCTTCCCATACACGCCCAAGAAGCCTAACAGGTTCACACAAAGGCTCTTTGTCACGTGCATCACGTCGATTGAAGAGCGTACCTCTAGCTCTTTCCAGTAGGGTAGGGCCCAAAATATAGATTTCTTCTTCCACATGGGTGTGCGTCCCTCACCGTCATTCGGAACAGCTAGTCCGCCGGGACCCTTTCCAAAGATTACGTGTAAATCAGAGACCATAGCAAGTACGTGATCACCGGTACGCATGGCGGGCTTCCTCCGGTGATCTGCCTCGCCTTTGAAATGCTTGCCTTTCTTTCGACATTGATGGTTGGTCGGCAGAAATCGACGATGGCCCAGGTACACATTCTTCCTGCATCCGTCCAGGTATATACTTTCGGTGTCAGCTAAACAGTGTGTGCATGCATGGTATCCCTTGTTTGTCTGTCCTGAAAGGTTACTGAGACCGGGCCAATCGTTGATGGTTACAAACAGCAACGCATGCAGGTTAAATTCCTCCCGTTTGTGCTCATCCCACGCACGTACATCGTTTCTATTCCACAGTTGTAAAAGTTCTTCAACTAATGGCCTTGGGTATACATCAATGTCGTTGCCGGGTTGCTTAGGGCCTTGGATGAGAATTGGCATCATAATGAACTTCCGCTTCATGCACATCCAAGGAGGAAGGTTATACATACATAGAGTCACGGGCCAGGTGCTGTGATTGCTGCTCTGCTCCCCGAAAGGATTAATGCCATCCGCGCTTAAAGCAAACCATATGTTCCTTGGGTCACTTGCAAACTGCGCCCAGTACTTTCTCTCGATTTTTCTCCACTGCGACCCGTCAGCGGGTGCTCTCAACTTCCCTTCTTTCTTACGGTCCTCACTGTGCCATCGCATCAACTTGGCATGCTCTTTGTTTCTGAACAGTCGTTTCAACCGTGGTATTATAGGAGCATACCACATCACCTTCGCAGGAACCCTCTTCCTGCGGGGCTCGCCCTCAACATCACCAGGCTCATCTCGTCTGATCTTATACTGCAATGCACCGCATACCGGGCATGCGTTCAAATCCTTGTACGGACCGCGGTAGAGGATGCAGTCATTAGGGCATGCATGTATCTTCTCCAACTCCAATCCTAGAGGGCATACGACCTTCTTTGCTGCGTACGTACTGTCGGGCAATTCGTTATCCTTTGGAAGCTTCTTCTTCAATATTTTCAGTAGCTTCTCAAATCCTTTGCTAGGCACATCATTCTCTGCCTTCCACTGCAGCAATTCCAGTACAGTACCGAGCTTTGTGTTGCCATCTTCGTAATTGGGGTACAACCCTTTTTTGTGATCCTCTAACATGCGATCGAACTTCAGCTTCTCCTTTTCACTTTCGCACTTTACCCTTGCGTCAACAATGACCCGGCGGAGATCATCATCGGGCACATCGTCTGGTTCCTATTGATCTTCAGCTTCCCCCGTTGCAGCATCACCGTATTCAGGGGGCACATAGTTTTCATCGTCCTCTTCTTCTTTGCTGTCTTCCATCATTATAGTGTGGCATAAAACCCTTATAAAGCAGGTGGGTGTGAAGGATTTTTTGGTCAGAGTAAGACTTCGTATTCCCACATTTAGGGCATGGACAACACATAAAACCATTCTGCTTGTTTGCCTCAGCCACTTCGAGAAAATCATGCACGCCCTTAATATACTCGGAGGTGTGTCTGTCACCGTACATCCATTGCCGGTTCATCTGCGTGCATTATATATAATTATGTGTGTCCAAAGTAAGAAAATTAGACAAGTATCCATGTAAAGTAAGAATTTTTTTTCTTTCAGAAAGAAGATAAGAACAAGAGGCTCACCACGGTGGCCCCGGCGACGAGATCGGCGCAGGCGATCGACGGCGGTGAAGACGGGGACGGGGCGTGATGGACCGCTAATATAAACCTAGAAAAATCTCGGGAAAAATGGAGCTCGGAGGTCAAGCTTCGAGAGGAGAAAGCTTAACTTGTGTGGCTCGGGCATTTCATCGAACACCTCATGTGCATAGGAGGTGAGCTAGAGCACCCAATGCCCTCCCCCTCGCCGGCCAGCAAAAAACAGAGCACTGTGGAGTGCTCTGCTCGCCGGCGATGGGGTATATATAGGCAACTCATTTGTCCCGGTTCGTGGGTGGAACCGTGACTAAAGGCCATCCTTCTGTCCCGGTTCCTGCCACGAACCGGGACCAATGGTTGTGGGCCAGGAGCAAGGCCCATTGGTCCCGGTTCGTGCCAAGAACCGGGACAAATGGGACCATACGAACCGGGACCAATGCCCATGAGGCCTCAGCCGGCCCTCTGGACTCTCGAATCGGGACAAATGCCTCCATTGGTCCCGGTTCGTGACAGAACCGGGACTAATGGGCTGGCCAGGCCTCAACCAAAGCCCCTTTTTCTACTAGTGATAGTAGATCGGTTCGTATATTTGATTCACACCAACCAGCAAGTGCTGATGCGTTTCCTTCCAAAACACGCTGCACTTCCTACTATGTCTCCGTTGATTTGGCAGGCAACAGTCATCTCCATTCTCCGCATTCGTTTGTTGTGCCTACGTACCCTCCATTTAGTTCAACCGTACACTATCAGCATTTTTTTTACGGAACCTTGACACAGCGAAAGGTGCTCCTGCTGTCCTGCATATTTCATCCATAAAGATAAGAAAAACAAAAAATAAAAAAATGGTGGGATTTCTAGGGAAAACTAAACCGAAGACCACAGCCAAAACATGAAAAGAAAAATGCTAAAACTGTAAAAAGGAATAAAAATGGTGTCGACAACACGCTCCATGCCGCAGGATAGCAGGATGCCGAGGCGAGCAGGGATGAAATATCAACTCAAATATGCCCAATGTTCAGGCACTGAATG
This sequence comes from Triticum aestivum, assembly GCF_018294505.1. Lineage (NCBI taxonomy): Eukaryota > Viridiplantae > Streptophyta > Magnoliopsida > Poales > Poaceae > Triticum > Triticum aestivum. The sequence continues at coordinate 10,161,050 of NC_057802.1, read as the reverse complement.
AAGTAAGCCAACAAGTGCGATCCAGATCATCCTCTATATCCTTCAACTGATAGAGATCCTTCAACTGATAGTGCATCACATAGTAGTATCAGGAACGAAGCTAGAAACAGACTAACACTTGAGAGTACCGGTTGAAGTTGGACACACACTACTGCAGGAATGTCTGGCAGTGGCGAGCGGAAAAAGCCCTGCAGTGGCGTGCAAGGCTCTCAGGGGTGCCCGTCACTAACCTCCTACCACTGCTAACATATCATTTGTGGACGCGCGCCTGCCACTACTGGTGTGTCTTTTATAGTAGCGAATTATAGTGCCCGCCACAACTATTGCAACTAGCAATTGCTGCATTTCTCTCTGCCCGCCACTGCTTGTGTGGTAGGAGTGACAGGCACATTTGGCGCCCACCAAGTGCAGTGATCTAGGCCTGCCACGGGGGGCCTTTTTTGCTGGTGTGCCAGCATTTTAAATAAGCGGTTGCGGTATTTTGTACTTGATCCTCACACTGCATTACGTATGTAGAATGTTGTCTTAGCATTTATACAATCATCCAAGTAGATACAATAATTAAGTGTGTTAGTGAAGCAAACATATAGTGTAGGAAGTGCAGGGCAACAAACATGCATGTCTGAACACACAACGAACAGTTTTACAACCTGTTTTGAAGCAGTGTCTCTACCGACTTCGCTAGTTGCTGAAAATCGATGACCGTAATATGTCTTTGACTCAGTGAAGTCGTTGTGCATCTGGCTCTAGCTGGCAGTGGAACTTCTAGTCCTCATTTACAACCTCTTTGTTGATGATTTTGGCCAACACCTTTTGGAGGCGCTCATGTTCTCTTGATAATTTCCCTATGTCCAAGTCCCTCTCCATCTTCTCGGATCACTTAATGATCTGGCTATGATTTCGCAAATATTGGCTTTTCTTCAAAAATTCGACCATGATGGCTGTGGCACAGTAGCCAGACCTTGGGGAGGTTTTGACATTCGGTTCTTGAATTCTAAATACAATGTTAGCTTCTTGTTCTAGTTCTTACACTTGCGTGGACCATTATTTAGAACCTCCTTCAAACTGGTCCATTACTTTTGAGGGTCTCTCTTCGAATCGAAGAAATAAGCTAAGCCCTGCGTCAGCAATAATAGTGCGATTATAATCTAATGGCGGTCGCTGCGCGAAAGAATGAAGAAATGAGCACTGATGGGATCAAACCACAAGGCCATTTATATGTTTCATAGTAAATGAGTGAACGTTAATGACTTACTTAGACGCAGTATGGCACGAGAAATGTGTCCTTATGCGTATGATTATCAATCATGCACGAGAACAGGTAGTCTGAGATGAGCTCCTAGCTAATTGTGGACTCTAGGTCTGTGGTAGTGCATGTAAAAAGGATCAGGTAAGGTCACTTTACTATGCTGGAGTAGGGAATCTGAAGCTAGATGAAATGCCCAAAGCCTCGTTAAATCCTGGGAGACTGCACTGACACAAAAAATATTTGCATCGATCACCTCATTGAATGTCAAATGAATTTTATCGTCCAGAAACTCCTGGACGAAATTATAACCTTCTATAACCTTTGCAGTGTAACCATTTTGACCTTCTTTTGATTTATGTACCACGCCGTCGTGTAAAGATGAAGGTCTATCGAGAGGGTCCTCAATGTAGGGTTCGATAGCAACGGTCCATCGAGCTTATACATATACATATTCCATTTCAGTCCTTTGGGGATGAAAATGGGCACAAGGAATTTTTCAGCGGATGGTTCGCGGTTGGCACATACCACAAGTAGAAAAAGGGTCAAATGTGAGACACATTAGTCCCGGTTTGAATTTGAGCCGGCACTAATGTGTCCATTAGTATTGGTTCCAACGGCTAGGCGGGAGATCTTTAGTACCGGTTCGGAACGAACCTTTACTACCGGTTCATGCCACAAACCGGTACTAAAGAGGCTGGTGCCCCAGCCTGCCCCTTTAGTACCGGTTTGTGGTATAAACCGATAGTAAGAGATTGTGGCAGGCTGTTTTTAGTCCCACCTCGCTTCCCTAGCAGAATTTTCATCACCTTAAATATGTTATTTTTCAAACTATCACAAGCACTTGGTCTTCATTGAACTCTATGTGTAGAATTTGTGGTGACAATATGAGTCTTCACTGGTTTCTAAACCGTTGAGGACTCATATTGACAATTCAGATTGTACACAAAAAGATCATTGATGATCAATGTATTTTTGATGTATATTTTTACATGTTTACGCCCTCACATGTATAATCAATATTTTTTAAAACTTATTTGAACTCCAGACTTTTTTGCGTTCAGTATGCAGCATTCAAAGCGACGTCATCAATTTCCAACACGTTCTGACATCATTTTCTGTTTTTCATTCATTTACCGATTTGTTTAGAGAGCTAAATGACCGTGAAATTGAAAATCACTACAAAATGAACTCTGAAAATGTTCAAACTTGGCGTGGTATCATCATTTCACCCACATAGCATGTGCAAGAGAGTAGAGAGGGTTACGGCAAAAACTGGACGCACTTCGTGTACAAACTGGACAATCTTTTTCGGAGTATCAGGGTTTCGGACCAGAACTCATGCGTTACACGCGCACTTCATTTTTTTAAACTTACTTGAACTCCAGACTTTTTTTGCGTTCAGTATGCGGCATTCAAAGCGACGTCATCAATTTCCAACCCTTTCTGACATCATTTGTTGTTTTTCATTCATTTACCAATTTGTTTAGAGAGCTAAATGACCGTGAAATTGAAAATCACTACAAAATGAACTCCGAAAATGTTGAAACTTGGCATGGTATCATCATTTCACCCACATAGCATGTGCAAGAGAGTAGAGAGGGTTACGGCAAAAACTGGACGTACTTCATGTATAAACTGGACAATCTCTTTCGGAGTATCAGGGTTTCGGACGAGAACTCATGTGTTACACGGGCACTTCAAATTTGAAAACTACTGGCACTAACGCAAAGTTTGTAATTTTTTGTACCTAAAACAGAAATATTCACAAAGAAACTGAATACAGCAAAAAAAACTACTCAGAAATAAATAGAAGAAAATAAATAAAGCAGAAAAGAAAAAACTATATAAAAAATTACTCAAAAATAAATAGAAGAAAATGAATAATGCAGAAAAGAAAAATTATATAAAAAATTGTTGGGGCGCTGTCCAGTGGGCCTGCCAGACCTCGGGTGTGCAAATTCAGGCCCAGAAGGGCCAGCGGGCTCACAGGGCAGCGCACCATAGTTAGGCCCAGAAGCCTGCGATATAGAGGAGTTAGAAGGAGCAGCCGCAGCTGGGTTTATAAACCAGTGCGGCTGCCCTTCGCCCGGCGAGGTGGGACTAAACTTTGCGCCCATTGCCTGGCAGCGCACCCCTTTTAGTACCGGTTGGTAGCTCCAACCGGTACTAAAGGGTGTGTCTTTAGTACCGGTTGGAGCCACCACCCGGTACTAAAGGTGGTCGCTTCCCGCCGCTTGGCCTGGCCAAAATTGGCCTTTAGTACCGGTTGGTGGCTCCAACCGGTACTAAAGGCCCCTCCTATATATATATCACTTACGAAAAATTCAGTTTCCATCTTCTTCAACTGCTTCGCGCGACATCGCCGCCGCCGCTGCGCCGTCGCCCATCGCGCGCTGTGTCTCGCCCTCGCCGCCCCCGCCGCGCGCACTACTAGAAAAAGGGCTATAGCTAATATGGACATTAATGGAGCACCATATATGTGGTGCGCCACTGCTATATAGCAGTGGCGCACCAGATACAGGTGCGCCATTAGTGTCCTTATTACTAATGGCGCACCACATACATGGTGCGCCATTACTAACAATTTTTTTTATTTTTTATTTTTCCAAAACTATTAATGGCGCACCAAGGCAGAGTACGCCATTACTAGTTTTCACCACACACCCTGTGCACTAGTACTAACAATTTTTTTTTTACTTTTTTTTCAAAACTAGTAATTGCGCACCAGGGTACAATGCGCCATTACTAGTTCAAACTAGTAATGACGCACCACAAACACGGTGCGCCACTACTAACAATATTTTTTTTGCAAAACTAGTAATGGCGCACCACGTAACAGGTGCGCCATTAGTAACCAGGGTTACTAATGACGCATTATTAGGTGGTGCGCCATTGGTAACCTGAGAGCAGCTAGATATTTTGGACAGACACCTACCACACTCACTTTCCCCACTTCATTCTCTCCACCTCATCCTCCAAGCTTGTCTCGGCTGCCTCCTCCTCCTCACCTCATTTGCACCATAGATTCACCCAAATTAAGTGGTTAAATTACCTTTTTTTGATAGGTAAGTAAGGGGAAAGCTTTCTTTATGTTGTAGATCTACTTTTTTCTCCCTCCAACAACGTGCACATGCACTTTTTATGGCCTAGATCTACGTATGTTTGTGGTGTTGCATATGTTTGTGGTGTTGCATATGTTTGTGTTTGCAGGTACCGGTATTTGAAATGCGATAGTTGCCAATATTTTGCCGGAATGTTGATTCATTTCCGTTTCAGCGAGAATTTGGCACTATGCATTCTTTTTGGTCCTATTTTAAGGCAAAGTCATGCCAATTTTTTTCTTGGTTCTAAAATATCGTTTTGCTCTACCCCGCAGGCGACCATGGTTCGCACGATGACCGAAGGCATCGTGAATAGGTTTTTGAGCTCCGCGAAGGCCGAGATGCTTCAAAAGAACGAGATGGAGATAAGATGTCCATGTCGAAGATGCAAGCTGAAGAGCCTTATTACGGACCCGGATTCCGGACAGGTGCGGGACCACCTGCTCTTGCGTGGTTTCATGGATCGCTATCGGTGGCAAGGTGATGAAGATGACTATGAAGTCGTCCATGTGGCCGGGCAAGAAATGAGGAAGGGCAACAAGACAACCACCACGGCGAGGGCAGGCGAGAAGACGAAGAATCTCCAGGACATGATCATGACGGTGATGCAGTACACAGTCATCATGTAGAAGATGCCGGACATGATGATGAGGAAGATCAATACGAAGGGCATGATCATGAAGATGAAGATGCCGGAGCAGACAACGATGGATCATCGATGGGCTGGGTGCAGGACCCTCATATTCAAGAGCTGCTTTTCAAGCAGACGGATAACGCAAGAGCTGCCGCCCGAGAGAAAGCCAAGCTGGATCAACTGGAGATAGACGCGATTACTCCATTGTATGAAGGATGCACGCCCGAGGATACCCGCCTGAAAGTAACGCTTATGGCTCTGGAGATGAAGGTAAAACACAAAATGACCGACGCATGCTTCGACGAGAACATGTCATTCTGGCATGAACGTCTTCCCAAGGGGAACAAGTGCCCGACCAGTTTCGAGGAGGCGGAGAAAATTGTGTGTCCTCTGGATTTACCGCACGTGAAATACCATGTGTGCATGAACAATTGCATCATTTATCGGGAAGAGCACGCGGAGTCTACCATATGTCTGGTTTGCGGCGTCACTCGATACAAGAAGAGGAACAAAGCTCCTCGAAAAGTGGTGTGGTACTTTTCGATCACTCCTCGTCTGCAGCAATATTTCGCGGACCCTAAGCTAGCAAAGCTCCTGCGTTGGCACGCGGATAGGGAGGAGAAGAAGTGAGAAGATGACGGAAATGATCCGGAGATAAATAAAAAAGACAAGATGCTGAGTCACCCTAAGGATGCGAGCCAGTGGCAAGCGTTGAACTTCGAACACCCAGAATTTAGGGACGATCCAAGGAACATCGTGCTGGGTGCAAGCACCGATGGAGTCAATCCGTTTGGCAGCCAGAGAAGCACACATAGCACCTGGCCTGTGCTTGTGTGGATGTACAACCTCCCCCCTGGTTGTGCATGAAGAGGAAGTACATTCACATGAGTATGCTTATTGAAGAGCCGAAACAACCAGGGAACGACATCAATCTGTATCTGGGGCTGCTAAAAGAGGAGTTAGAAACGCTGTGGAAAACGCCAGCCAATACGTGGGACGTCGTAGAGAAAGAATATTTCCTTATGAGAGCCGCACTGCTCACGACGGTGCACCACTATCTCGGTTACGGATATGTCGCGGGGCAGGTGGTCCACGGATTTTCTGGATGCGTCAGGTGCATGGATGACACGACGTATCGCCATCTAGATAGAGATCCCGGGTCTTCGAAAACCGTGTTAATGGGACATCGAAGGTGGCTTCACAACGATGACTCATGGAGAAAACGTAGGGATCTGTTCGATGGTGAAACCGAACCCCGAAGACGCCCGCGTACGAGGAGCGGCGAGGAAATAGACGAGCTGTTGAAAAATTGGAAAGAGTGCCCGGAGCCGGGGAAGAAGCGAAAGGCGCCAGAGCCGCTGCTGAAGGTATGGAAAACGAGGTCTGTTTTCTGGGACTTGCCGTACTGGAAGATCCTCCGTGTGCCTCACAGCCTTGATGTCATGCATATCATGAAGAACGTGTGTGAGAGTCTGCTTGGTACCCTGCTCAACATGCCAGAGAGGACCAAAGATGGGCCGAAAGCAAGGGCAGACTTGAAATCAAAGGGCATCAGGGAGGAGCTTCACGCTAATAATGATGATGATGATGATGATGAGGCGAAGCAGGACAGGGAAAGTCGTCGCAAAGGCAAAAAGGCTAAGAAGATCGGAAATGACTACCCTCCCCCGTGCTTCACTCTAAGTCAGGAGGAGATCGAGCAGTTTTTCACCTGCCCCATAGGAGTAAAGCTTCCTTACGGTTACGCGGGGAAGATAAGCAGATACCTAGACTCAGCGAAGCAGTTAAGCGGGATGAAGTCTCATGACTGTCACGTGCTGATGACGCAGATACTTCCAGTTTCAATTCGTGGGATCATTGACGCGCACGTCCGTGAAACGCTATTTGGCCTATGCAACTTTTTTGACGTCATCTCTCATAAGTCGGTTGGCGTGAGGCAACTCAGAAGGCTACAGGAAGAGATCGTGGTGATACTATGCGAGCTTGAGAAGTACTTCCCCCCGCATTCTTCGACGTTATGGTGCATATGCTGGTCCATATCATGGAGGATATCATCCAACTCGGGTCGATGTTCCTACACAGCATGATGCCATTCGAAAGGATGAATGGTGTCATCAAAGGATACGTTCGCAACATGTCACGTCCAGAGGGAAGCATAGCCAGGGGCTTTCTGACCGAAGAGTCCATCTCCTACTGCACGAATTATCTAGGCATCGAGAACCCCGTTGGTCTGCCCGTCAACAGGCACCTCGGCAGGCTCGCTGGATGGGGTCACCGCGATGGTCGCCGCGAAATGCATGTCGACTTCGAGGGTCGACTCGCCGACTTTGAAAGAGCAAACCTAGTCGCGCTATAACACATAGACGTAGTCGATCCTTGGGTGGTAGAGCACAAAACCTTTATTGAGAAGACGTACAATGACCGAGGCCAACAGAGGACGGACGGAGATATAATCAAAGAGCACAACTTATGTTTCACGCGTTGGTTCAAGGAGAAGCTTCTGTCGTACCCTGGACATGAGGATTCTTCCGCGGAAGAAAAACTCATATTCGCCTTGTCACAGGGCACCGAGCACAACCTGATGACCTATGAGGCGTACGATATCAACGGCTACACATTCTACACCGAGGACAAGGACATGAAGAGCGATGGTTATCAGAACTCCGGGGTAACGATGGAATCCTACACCGGTAACGACAAGGACAGATACTACGGAAGGATCGAGGAGATCTGGGAGCTGAGCTACGCTGGAGAGAAGGTCCCGATGTTCCGTGTCAGATGGGCCAAGAGCGTCCTAAAAGAAGACCGGTATTTCACCACCATGGTTATACCCGAAGCCAAATCCAAGACCGCGGGCGCAAACATCACCGCGAAAAATGAGCCATCGGTACTGGCTTCCCAAGTGGACCAATGCTTCTTCATTACTGGCCCGTCAAAGCCCAGTCGTGTTGTCGTGAGGAGAGGCAAAAGGAAGATCATCGGAATGAATGGAGTCGCCAATGAGCAAGACTTCGACAAGTACGCCGACCCGAAGATGGAACATGACGACGACGATGAAGTGCCATACACCACAAGAAGAAGCAGGACCACCCTACCTAAAGGACGTCCGTTCAACAGAAGAACTCCATTTGCAAAAAAGAAGGGCAAGAAGATTGTGAAAAGATAGCTAGCTAAGATCGATTGTATTTAAATCGTAGTCTTCATTTCTCGATTGTATTTCGACATATTGAAATGATATTTCTTCTGTTCTAGTCCTAATGAATATTTGTTTATGTTTATTATGGTATTGAATTTCTCACTCACAAAAAGTATTGAATTTGTTAATATTTTTTGAACTCATGAATATTATTAGATGCAACTAAAAATAATTAAAACAAGGAGGAGAAGGTGCGCCATTGTTATCAATGTACTTATGGCGCAAAAAGTATTTTTTCTAACTCACAAAAAGTATTGTCATTTTCTAAAAAATTATTTCTAACTCACAAATAATAAAAAGTATTGTCATTTTCTAACTCACAAATAATAAAAAGTATTTTTTCTAACTCACAAATAATAAAAAGTATTTTTTCTAACTCACAAAAAGTATTGTCATTTTCTAACTCATGAATAATATTTTTTCTAACTCACAAAAAGTATTGTCATTTTCTAAAAAACTATTAGATGCAGCTAAAAAAAAGTTACTAATGGCGCACCAGGAGAAGGTGCGCCATTACTATCGAGTTAATTATGGCGCACCCCTCGGTGGTGCGCCATTGCTATGTATGTACTTATGGCGCACCCCTGGGAGGTGCGCCATTGCTAACCTTCCCCCCTATATCCCTTTCCCCCTCGCCCCCTGCGCCAGATCCCCCTCCATCTCGATCCCCCTCTCCGCCGACGACCCCCCGCACCCTCCCCCGCTCCATCGCCGCCGACGACCCCCCGCACTCTCTCAGAAGGTGATCAATCCAGAAATCATACCAAGGCTAAGGAGTGATGTGGCGCAATGTCTTGTCAGTTTCGAGCTGGTGTTCCCACCAGCCTTCTTCAATATCATGACGCACGTCCTAGTTCATCTAGTCGACGAGATTGTCATACTGGGCCCCGTATTTCTACACAATATGTTCCCCTTTGAGAGGTTCATGGGAGTCCTAAAGAAATATGTCCGTAACCGCACTAGGCCAGAAGGAAGCATCTCCATGGGCCATCAAACAGAGGATGTCATTGGGTTTTGTGTTGACTTCATTCCTGGCCTTAAGAAGATAGGTCTCCCTAAATCGCGGTATGAGGGGAGACTGACTGGAAAAGGCACGCTAGGAGCGGACTCAATAATATGCAGGGACGGACATTCTTGGTCTCAAGCACACTACACAGTTCTACAGAACTCTACCTTGGTGACCCCATATGTCGATGAACACAAGAACAGTCTGCGCTCTACACACCCGGAGCAGTGTGATGACTGGATTACATGTGAACACATCAGGACTTTTGGCAGTTGGTTGGAAACACGTCTCAGAGGTGACAACACTGTTTGTGATGAGCTGTACTCGTTGTCCAAGGGACCATCTTCGACTGTATTGACTTACAAAGGATACGAGATAAATGGGAATACATTTTGCACGATCGCCCAAGATCAAAAGAGCACCAACCAAAACAGCGGTGTTCGCTTTGATGCAGCAACCGAGAGGGGAAAGGACACATATTATGGTTACATAGTGGACATATGGGAACTTGACTACGGACATGATTTTAAGGTCCCTTTGTTTAAGTGCAAATGGGTCAATCTGTCAGGAGGCGGGGTACAGGTAGACCCACAGTACGGAATGACAACAGTGGATCTGAAAAATCATGGGTACATCGACGAACCGTTCGTCCTAGCCAATGATGTGGCACAGGTTATCTATGTGAAGGACATGTCTACCAAACCGAGAAAAAGAAAAGATAAGGAAGCGAATACATCATACTATGAGCCAAAGCGCCACATAGTTCTTTCAGGAAAAAGGGACATCATGGGAGTGGAGGGCAAGACAGACATGTCTGAATATTATGAAAAGTTTCATGAAATTCCTCCCTTCAAAGTCAAGGCTGACCCAAGCATCCTGATAAACGATGAAGATTATCCATGGTTACGACGCAATAAGCAAATGACACAAGCGATGAAAAAGTGAAGACTTTCTCCCGCAACTATTATGATGATACCATGCCAACTTTGTAACAGACGAGTATGATACCATTGTCCGTTTTGTACATGCACATGGTATGTGGGTGAAATTATGATATCATGCAAACTTTCAACTTTTTCAGAGTTCATTTGAAATGCTTTAATGTCTTATGCATGGTTCGGCCCTCGTAATACCATTAATCCCGGTTCGTTCATTGTTAGATGAAAACTGAAATTTTCTAAGTGTTTGCTATATATACATGAAGCATTGGTCCCGGTTTGCCACCAACCGAGACCAAAGGTCCCTTTTCAGCAGCCCAAAGGGCGGGAAGCGGCAGCCTTTGGTCCCGGTTGGTGGCACCAACCGGGACTAAAGGGTGGGCACTGGTACCGGTTGGTGCCACGAACCGGGACTAAAGGGTTGGTCCTCGTTGCGGTCTGAGTTTAGTCCCACCTCGCCAACCGAAGGGCGCTCACACCGGTTTATAAGCCCGTCCCTCTCTGCCTTGTTGAGCTCCTCTCAAAGTGAGAATAGATGCCCTTGTAGAGGGAATTTGACCTAAATTCGTAGTGAATTTCTCTGAAATTCATAGAAATTTATTATGAATTTAGGTTAAATTTTCTCTATAGGCGCATGTATGCTCATTTTTTTAGTAAAGTTAATCACAAACTTGTGGTTCACACAAATTTCAAAGAATTCAAATTTTAACTATTCAAATTTGAAAACTAATGGCACTAATAGAAAGTTTATATTTTTTCTAAAACTAATGGCACTAACAGAAAGTTTACAATTTTGTTGAACTAAAAGCAAAAAGAATTAAAAATAAAGCAAAAAACAAAAGAAAATAAATAATGCAAAAACAAAACAAAAAAACTGAAGAAAAACTATTTTATAGTAAAGTTAATCACTAACTTATGATTCACACAAATTTCAAAGAATTCAAATTTGAAAACTAATGGCACTAACAGAAAGTTTATAATTTTTTTGACCCAAAAGCAAAAAGAATTAAAAAATAAAGAAAAAAACAAAAGAAAATAAATAATGCAAAAAACAAAACAAAAAAATTGAAAAAAAACTATTTTTATAGTAAAGTTAATCACAAACTTATGATTCACACAAATTTCATAGAATTCAAAATTGAAAACTAATGGCAATAACAGAAAGTTTATAATTTTTATGAGCTAAAAGCAAAAAGAATTAAAAAATAAAGCAAAAAACAAAATAAAATAAATAATGCAGAAAACAAACTGGAAAGAAAATAAAAAAAGCTGCCACCTATTGGGCCACCACGGCCTGAATACGACTAGAAACCCAACCTGGGCCAGGATTCAGGCCCGCACAAGGCCCAATAGGCCCACAGACAGCACAGTGCTAGTTTAGGCCCGTAAGCCTGCATTTGAGAGGAGCTCGAGTGGGCAGCCGCACCGGGGCTTATAAACCACTCCGAGCCCCTCTCAACTAGCGAGGTGGGACTAAACTTTTGGTTCGGCAGCGCAAGGCCTTTGGTCCCGGTTGGTGGCACCAACCGGGACTAAAGGGTGGGCATTGGTACCGGTTCGTGGCAAAGGCCGCCGCTTCCCGCCCTTTGGGCTGCTGAAAAGGGACCTTTGGTCCCGGTGGTGGCACCAACCGGGACTAAAGGGGGGCATTGGTCCCGGTTGGTGCCACGAACCGGGACCAATGCTTCATGTATATATAGCAAACACTTAGAAAATTTTAGTTTCATCTACCAGTTGCCCCGTCGTCCCCGAGCCCGTGCGCCCCTGCCCTCGCCCCCGACCGCACCGTCGTCGACGTCGTCCCCGAGCCCGCGCGCCCCTGCCCTCGCCCCCGACGCCACCTCGGTGTGAGCGCC